>NC_135767.1:14253201-14535701 GCF_052425735.1 Oculina patagonica
TCTTTTACTGCTCCTCGATGGGACGATGAAACTGTGTTAGTTTGCAAAGACATTTTAAACTTTATTTCCACAAAATGTCTCGGTGAAACGCATCTCTGAATGTTATAAAATTATAGATTCGCCCGCTTTAAAAAGCGTAAATGAATATTAATTGCTTTTCTTACCGTGTAAAATCTTCATTACATATTTCGGTACAGTCTTTATCTTCTCCAACATCGCCTGGAATAGTAAATAATCCGAGTCCCTCTTTACGGTCAATTTAAAAGCGAAAAAGCGGCGACCATTCCGTTGACAACCGCACGCTGTTTCGCTACTCACCTTCTACAACAGCGTAGCGTAGCCAATCAGAGAACAGCATTCGTGATAGAACGCTAGTAGATTTATACTAAAACTCGATAGAAACACGGGAAACATGTTTTCTATTTCTTTTAGAAAACAGCACAAAGTAAATAACGCACATGAAGGTAATATTTAGCGCTTTATTTAACATCAAAACGTAGATTCTCTTCACCTCGCGGTGAACATAATCAGCCAATCATAGTAAGGGAGTCGATGAACAGAAATAAATCAACTGTTCAACATTTGATTCAAGGCTAAAATTCACCGTTTTTTGGCCAAACAAACAAAGAAAACAGGCCCCAAAGTTAACGTAATTATGAGAAATAACTAAGCCGATGGTTTATCTGAAGTCCAGCACTGGAAGGAGTCAAGAATTGTGGTTTTATTTCGCTTAATCGAACTAACTGAATGGTTTGACGACCGATGCTGTCGATCGAGCGACTCGAACCTTGGAGGTGAAGGTGCATTATTTTTCTGTTAAAAGAAGTTTGACTCGGCATTCTGAACGAATATCCTGTCCTGTTGAGGAGCTGTGAATAGTTCCGAAGTGCTGCAAAGCCTAGAATGGAGTGAAGTTGCGCCAATTCATATACTTCTTTGAAAGGTCGTCAGCCGCTTCGATAATTTCTTTCACAGACTACTTTTGAATGTGTAGCGGGCTCTGTAAACATCTTACTCGCTTGTTTTCAAGTGTGCAAATATTTGTTTAGTCTTAACCCGGTTTTTGTCAGCTGTGACATTAAAATTTGGCACAATTCTTAGTTGTTATTTTTGCATTGCTTATTTCAGCGCCGTGAATATTGATTGCCGTGTCTACGACAACTGTCTGTGTCTCCATCGAGTTATAGAAAAACAATTTTTAACCAATCAGCGCACGTATTTACTTTGTGCTATTTTCTAAAATCAAATGGAGGTCTATGCTAAAAACGAGAAGAACTGACTTCGCTTTTTTTTCTGTGCCCCAATTCTCGTGGCTTGCGACCTCGCCACTTGATTTCTTAACCCATTGCTTTGTTCTTGCATTAAGACCATCAAAATCCCGCAGAGTCTACAAAAGCAGTATTCTAGGGTTGGGTAGCAGCTCTCACAGAGCCGCACGTGAATGGCTCAGCACCCTTCGGAGAACAATAGAACAAACAACGGGAACAGTTCCCCTAGCCCCCCAAAACAATTGCATTTGCAACTGCTACACTAGAGGACCAGTAGAATTACAAGCTTACGAGAACTGCTACAATACTTGTATTCTTTACTAATCACACGACGGCTTTAAAGCTAGAGTTTTAACACTAAATTTATCTTACATTTTCAATACATTCAGTTGTCAGGCAGGCAGGTTATCAATATGAGAAGAAAGAAAACTGTCAATTTGAAATAGAGCCTTATACTCAGAACTAACATTAAAGAAATGTCTAACAAACAGCAGAGGGATTTTACTCTTTGAGGTGGAAAAGAAGCGTTTAAGGATCCACATTCTTCTCTATACTTTACATACATGTATGTAAAGTACATCTATATTTTTAAAATCAAAACCTTAAGTTAGTGTTTACGGCACCAAATGAGTGGTTTTAAATATACGTAAATGTTTATGGTGTTCTCCTTAGCAGCCGTCATTCAGGTTGTGAAAAAACACTCCTTTCCACTTAAAGGAACTCAGTCACGGACAACTCATGCCAGTTTTTTCAAGTTTGTTGTTTGTAATCTGTCTTACAGCAAGGCGCCCAAAAGTGTGACCACCATTAATTAATTCACATTCTTTCGTGCAACTACCATCCAATCAGAAGCCAAGGACAGCTCCCAGTTGATTTCTGATTGGATTAAATCTGCACAGAAGAATGTGAATAAATTAAAAGTGGTCACACTTTTGGGCGCCTTGCTGTAATCTTCGTCAGTCGAAACCATTCTTGGTTATTTTCGCACTTCGTTTACTCCTTTGTTGTTTTCCTACATTACACAACTATTATTTTGAGGTTTCCTTCAATTTAGAAGTAATCAGAAAAAATAACTTAAAATATCCTGACCATGTTCCTTTAAAAATGCATGCCAGGACAACCTAAATAATGACTGCAAAAGAGACTTTCCAAAGCTGGGCAATGATGTTAAAATTGTTAATTCTTTTTCATTGAATTAAGGATTCTGAGGATCTCAATGAACAGATTAATCATGTCCAGGTAAAGGTTGATTGAGGCCAGGATGTACTCCTCGGGGGAAAGCTTGTGCATCAACATGTGGGTGTCGAATACAATGAATGCCGAAAACAGCAGGGCACCGGCTATGGCATACACCAGCTCAAATGTCTCACTGTGGAAGAAGAACTGAAAGACAACAACACAAGGATAAAAATTTTAGCTAGTTGCAGGGTGTGATGAAAATTAATTTTCCAGCATGGTCTGTGCCATCAGCATGCACAGAAAGTCTTGTCCGACAGCTCGGGGCTACTGGATTTTTCTGTGAGCCTAGGCCTAATGGTTAGTGTGCTTGACTCCAGATCAAGCAGTCCATGTTCAAGCCCTGGCCATGAGCACTGTGTTGTGTTCTTGGGCAAGACACTTAACTGTTATACATGTAGTGTCTCTCTCCACCATGGTGTATAAACATGTACCGGCGTATTTAATGCTGGGGGTAACCCTGCAATGGACTAGCATCCCATCCAGAGGGGAGTAGAAATACCTGTAGTCGCTTCATGCTGTGGAAACCAGGATTAGCTCCAGCCTAACATATGGGCCACTAGGCTTGAATTCAGACTTCACCTAGTGGGTTTTGTCTATCACTTCCCCGATGGGCAAGTAACATTTTTGGACACTTTTTGTTGGCAGATGAAATAAGGCCATTAGGAAACTTAGGCCATAAATAATAATTATAATTATAACAATGATGATGATGATGAGACATAACTATTAACAGATCAGCTACTGAGTTATGTTAAAACAAGAAATCTGCTCCCACTTGGTTTCTATTGACTTTGACAGCTGACTAAGGGGGTCGCCCCACCAACTACCATCTGCAAGAAGCCTCAAGCTTGCATTACTGTAGTTAGTAGAAGTATTGAAAGTCAGTGATTACCTGGAGAAACCCAGCTAAGATGAGAATCCACAGAAGGCTGAACAACCTGTCAATAAAATAACCAAAACAATGATTATTCCTTGAATTCCCTAAAGTAATTAACAGATTACAGTCAGGGGAATAAGTGCCAGTTTTGGAAATCTTCGTTAAAGCACTCAAAGAATTTCCGAATCATTTTTTCCAATCAAAAACTAGCGTGAGCACTCACAAGTACTCTGAAAGCCATTGCGCGTATAAATATGTCATGTTGCTTAGCAACTTGTGGGACGAAACCTGTGGGCTCAGTCACTTCTCGGAGAAGTGATGTCGCCATCAACTGGCACTTGTTCCCCCGACTGATTAAAAAGTCTGAGGTCTACATGTCTTTAACATGAACAACACACATACCCCGCTCCCCATGAACTGTAGTCCTTTTTGCTTTGCAGGGTGTACATTGTCAGTGCCATGGTGGTTGCCACAGTTAACACAAAGGCTTCCAGAACCAGTGCTTGGTCATAAAATGTTACTGTCATATGGAAATGAAGATCATTTAAGTTTGAACTGTTTTTTTTTTCCTTTGCTGTACGTAATATTAAATAGCTTCAAACAGTTATTCTTTGGATAAACTTACAAAAAAATATACATGATCCAGGGATTAGGAAGGACGTGCGCCATGCGCATATGGCGTATAAAGCTACAAAATGGCGCATTAAAAAAGTACTTACTGGGCCTGTGATGCACCCAAGCCGCCAAACAGCTAGTAAAATATATACACTAATTTGCAAAAAGGATTTTAATGTGTAAAATTTTCAGTTTAATCACGAATAAACAAGCGAAAAACCACGGTGCCTTCGCTCTTTTCAACTCTTTCATTCGCATTCGCTTTATTTTTGTCCCCAGATCCTCAACCCGGACTTTGCTTGCAAAGGAGGCTCTTGCTTGAGGCTTTTCGTGTTTTCGTCTGTATCGTCATTCTAATAGGCCGCTTTGAATTTATTTGCATCTGTTGTTAGTCTAATGGCCCAAACTTTTTATGAATGGCCCATAACTTTCCAACGACAGGGGCCATGGGCTCATTTGCCTGTTTTCCTTCCTAATCCCTGATGATCGTACCAAAAAGACAAGTATAATTTACTGTAAGCAGTTTTATTGCAAGTTCATTAGGGGTGTTTTGATGTTAAAACTGTCCTATAACCATAGGCAACTGACTCACTTTCCAGTTGTAACAAGACTGTCGCAACAAAGCAAGCAAAATGCTTTGTTAACTCAGCTGTGTTCATGGCTTAGAACAGCAGAGTAGAAGATGTAACACGTTAATGCTCCATTCTTGATTATTCTGAATGAGAGCACAATCCACCGTAAGAAAAAAGATGGCATCTGTACATTTTACCACAATATCTTGCGAACCTAACACAGCCAATAGAAACATAGAAAGCCAGATTTTTTTTCTGAAATTTGTCCCCATACTAACAGCATTGTGTGTGTGCTAAATTTGAAGCTTTTAGAACATTTATGTGCGTTGCTACAAGTGTTTTTAGGTTTTTCATGTGTCAAGAATTATGGGTAAATGTACCATTCGCCATCTTTTTTGCGTACCATGGATCGGACTCCGTTATTTGATTGATGAACAAAAAATCAAGGCAGCCAAAAAGGAATTAGAAACGGCAAACTGCAAAAAGAAAACTTCAAGCAGAAATATGATACTATCACTGATACATGTACAGGATACTATCAGTCATACAAAATGACAGAATTGTGATGTAACATCCTTTTGCATAATTATTCAACTTCCACTTGATACTCCATGCTCTTCAAACTGACAAACCCAGCCAGTGAAGCAAACACATTCAGTTTATCTTTCCACAATTTTCATGTTTTGTTGCTACTGACATCAGCGACAGGCAAGTTTCCATTCAAAACTGGGCAAGTTGCCCATGGTGTCAATATACATAACTTTAATACCAATGAAACCTTTTTTACCCAAACTTTCTTTATAGCACAACTTAAGTAAAGCGCGCATTATGATTGGTTAATTTAGCGTCTACTATTTGCCCATGGGTGCACGCTGACGTATGCTTCAACCTGAGCGCGACATGGCACAAGAAAGTGCCACTACTTAATGAGTTTTTACTTGTTTTCTCGATTTTCCTGTGAATTTGAAATGCTAAACATAAGAAAAACCATTTCTCCATAATACTGAAAGACTTTGACGTATAATGTAAGTTTGAAATAATTCAAAACTTTTTTTCTTTTTTCTTTTCTTTTAGGTTTTTGTCAGCGTTTACGCGAGCACTACACACAATTGTTCAAATAAGCGCGCGCACTTTTACCTCATAGAAACTTTAATAAATCTCCTAAAAGTTGTGCTATTAAACAAATGGCAAACGTCACAGCGTGCACTATTGAGTTACAGACGTACTATAGAGGTGTGCTAAGCACTCGAAAAGCTAGAGTCCCCCTCGGCTATCGCCTCGAGCGACTCTTACGCATCTTTTGTGCTTAGCAACCTCCCGCGTGCATCTGTAACTCAATAGTGCACGCTGTGACGTTTACCATTTGTTAATTTTGTGCCTTACTCAACTGGTAACAATGGTAAACTTGACCACTTGACCAAGTTATATAATTATGCATGTCTAGAAAGCTCACAGTTTTGCATATTAAATCTTTGCTTCATTTATTAGTAGATCATCAAAACTTACCCAATGTACCAACAGTATACGCCTCAGCTAAGGTCTGAAAGAAGAAATACCGTACATGATTGCACATTTAATTCATTCAATTTATTTTTATCGAATTGCCACAGTAACAAAGTAGGAGAAGAGAGTCACATTTTCTGTAGCCTACTTCAAGTGGATCCTCCATGAATGTTAGATTTACAATCATGTAACTCCTCCATGAAAGATTTTAAAACTGGATTAGAAATAGCTTGGTTTCTTTTGGGTTTAATCTTTTCAACTAGTTCTTATTTTTTTTACTTTCTTTTGTCTCATATTCATAATCTTAACCTGAATAAAAGAACAAACAAACAAAAGGAAAATGAAAATTGTCACAGTGCTCACAATTAAAGAAAAAAATCCGGGTTGTCCTTATGGCAAATGCCGGACAATGTAACCCCTGAGTTTGGTTGGCTTGGTGAGGGCTTGGTTGTCCGTATTAAGTGTTGTATGTTTTTTGATTAAAATTTTTGTTCTTAGGCCATGACACGATAACATCAACCTTCGATTTCCTTTTTCTAAGAATCGTGGTGGATTCCATCGATTAGAAGAGAGATATTTTCGTGTTTTAAATTTATTACTTCTTTTGTTTATTCTGTTGGGTGATCACAGTAATGTAAGGTTGTCCGGCAGTTTTTTCTCGGGCAACCAGGCCTCTATTTTTCTAAAAAACTGGTTACCCGAATGCATGTTAAGTCATCTCAGATGACCGGACAACGGCTAATTTCGAGCACTGTTGTCATTATTGATCATGGATTCATGAAAAGCAACTTACAAATGCCAGCAGTAGGTACATGTTTGTTGGGTGCTCCTTGCGTTTAAACATCAATCCAATCAACAGGCCGATTGAAAGGATGAAGGCCACCATCAAAAACTCTGGTCTACAAGAAATATCACAACAACACAGTTAATAGGTAAAGAGTGTCAAAAGAAATAAGATGAACTGAAACAAAACATCAGGTTTTGACATTTTGATGTTTTAAGTCCATGCACCCCAGGGGGGGGGGCACTCCCATACATGAGCTATATAGGTATGTGCCGCTGTGAAGGGTATGGTTTTTAAGCAGTTTAGTCTGGGATAGGGTATAGAAATCAGAGAGTTTTGGTCTAGAAAAGGGTAGCATTTTCCGGGAAACTGATCGACGGTATGACGGATATAGTCCAGAAACTCGGAAGAGAAAGAGGCTTTCCTAAACGTAAATAAAATCATCGCGGTATCATTGTTCACAGATGGTTTTCCATTAAAACACTGATAATGATATAGTTCTAACAAAATGCAAGTCTGGGATAGGGTAGGGATTTTCAGTGTCTAGTCTAGTATAGGGTTGCAAAAATCAACGTGACAAAATGCCAATTTCCAGAGATTGAAAATTTTTAAATTTGCCTTAGGCCATCCCAATAAAATGTTTCGTTTCCCATCGCCCGACCGACCCATTTTTTCGAAAAGTAAAAAAAAAAAAAAAAAAAAAAAATTCCAGATTCACTAGTACTTCAATTTACAATGACACGATCTTGTTTTATTAACAATGATTGGTATATGATGTCTTTGTCTTTGATAAACATCGATACTACGTTATTTAACCCTTTCACCGCACTTAACCGGAAAACCGGGATTCTGTTTTCGCACTGGAACGTACTAAACCGCTTTTCCGGGAATTTGACCGCTTAAGATTTGAGATCAGAAACCTAGGAACTAAGCTCCTAGAGTGGGGTCTAATATATTGTAAATTGAAAGCACATGGTCAGACTTCAAAATGGCGTCCTTGAATCGTGAAGTGAAGGAAAAAAAAACCGACAAAAACATGAAGTGAAGATGCGCGAATCAACATTTTCCGCCATATTTTGATTGACTAAGAAGATGCTCTTTCTAAGAGTTAGAATTTTGAGGCCAGTTTTAAAACTTGGAAGGAATTATTTTCACAATTTGTCAATGGTGAATGGCTCGAGTTATTGAAGACCTCTTCGAACCTCGGATGCCAGGATCAAAGCCGTATGGACTCAAACTGTCCTACCGTTTTCTACAGTCACGTTTTCCGTGCGGTTGAACAATGCGGTAAGAGTTGTACAAACTTTCCATTAATTTTTTGCTCTTTTTTGAATGAAATAAATGTTCTAAGTTATCACAATGTTTTTGTCTTGGATTTTCTTGCTTGTGTTGTAATATTTGGAATACAAAAGCCTATTTAAAGTGCACAAACCCTGTTTAAAAAATCAAATCATGCTATTTTAGACGGAAAGTTTGACTTAGCTAGAAATTCGCCGTTCGGGAGGTTTTGCGTGCTGGAAATAGAATGGTGAAAGGGTTAAAGACTGTTTAGACATTTGATAAGGAATAACGAACGAAAAGACCACGTTTTCGAGTTGACTTTGTAATCAGGCTTTCTTACTTAGCAGCCTGGCCTTCTCTGGGACCCAAGTGTTTTTTTTTTTGCCCGACCGACCGACCCATCATCACAAAAGATGGGGCGATGGGAAACGAAACATTTTATTGGGATGGCCTTATTTAGTATTAAATTGTTCAGTAGACACTTTGCTAAGTTTTAAGCCACAATTCATAATTTTCCTAACAAAGTAGAGGGTTATACAGCCACATAAGATGCATAGTTTAATATTTTGTGTGACACTGTTTATTAACTTTGACACATGATGACAGGTGTCAGTCAACATCAGACATTTTTCCGAACACTACAACATAAAGAAAAGTTATTAATGAGGTTTTTGTGAAAGTTTGGTAATCATATCTTTAAATCTGAATATTCTACAGATTTTTAGTATTTTAGCACTAGAGAATTTAATTATATTCCAAAATAAATTTGGGCTGTAAAGGGCTAACTCAAATGAGAAATAGCTATTGTACATGTACCTTTCTTGAACAAAACCTTTGATGCTTTCTGAGTACATAAATATGCCTGCCACAATAATGGTCAGGGAAAGCTGGGCAGTAAGAATACCATAAACCTTCCTTAGAAAACCTGCAATAAAAAAAAAAAAGAAGCAAACACATTTCAGAATAATCTACGCAAGCAACACATATTTATTAGAGTCAGGTCTTTGTATATAAGCTTATTTCCACAAGTCTTACAGAAATAACATAATATTACTGATGTACTTAAAAATAATACGTTTGAACTTTCAGTTTAGTAATATTAATATAAGCTTTAGATATATCATAAACTGACGTACACCCGGAAATCATGTTTTGTTTTATTTATATTCAGAATTCAAAACAACAGGAAAAAGTAACAGCGATAACAAAATTTGTTATATCTTGCATTTTATACAAATATTCGAAGTTGTAGTTGTATTTCAGTCAATGACAGCAATTTGGAATGTGTATTTATAAAAGAGAGGATTTTAAAAGATCAATGGCAAAACAATTCAATCGCGCTAAGCTTACAAAATTGCTTTCGAAATCATTTTTTGGAGGAAGAACATATTTCCTCATTAACTTCCTCATTAAGGCATTATGAACACTCTAAAATACAAACCAAGTCGAATCTTGATATTCGTCTGGGCAACTGTGACTCCATAAGTGAAATCGTCCTCCAAACTCGACATTTTTGACCCTCCAAACATAACATTCGATTCACTCTTGCTAGTCGCCATATTGGAAGTCTGCAAATCACCTTCGTAGCCAAAAATTAACCCCGAAATAACGGAGCTGCTGATTGGCTGGTTTTAACAATGAAGCCAATCGCGTCTCGTGTTAGAAATTTCCTTAGAAACCCTTTCCAAATATGGTGGGATAAGTGACTACCTCCGGCTGGAATTATGACGTCAATTTCAATGGCGCCATTTTTGTTGTCCGTGATTCAGGCAGCGTTTTGAATATTTTAATTTTTCGCAACATTTCTTGCGGTAATCTTAAACGAAAGGCTGTTTCGATGCTCGTTCAAACGATGGAGAATAATGAAGAAATGCTTCAAGCCTTGCACGGTAAGTTTGGTAAAGAAAATCGGCGTGTGAGAATAAAAATCTACGCCGAATTTTCTCGATGTATGATTCTGATATTCGCGGTGCTTTTGTTACAGAGTTCGAGAACATGACGAATTCGGAGAAAGTCCTTACACAAGAACTGGAGGACATGCTCTCGTACATTGCGAAAACCGGCAGAGTGTTGTAAGTGCCGATCTGTCAAATATCTATTTAGTTGCGTTATGTCATTTGAAATGTTATTGCTTGAAGGTCGCATGGATGTAAATTGAAGGCGATCGAGCTAATCAACTTAACTCGGATCGTTATCAACGTGGCGAATTTAAGGATGTTATAGCAAGATTTTTTCTACACGTTTAGTGATGTTTATTTGCACGTGGTTACTGGTCAGTGCTTTAATTTTACTCAATTATTTTGTATAAATTATTTCTTCGTCGTTTTGCTTCAAACGCCGGCCAGCGGTTGCCATCAGTGGATTGCGCAATTGTTTTTTGGTCAGGCGATGTTATATACTATCCCCAGGAAAGATTAGAGTGGGGTTTTCGATTCCAATGTTGCTATGAGACAGGAAGTGCCATCGCTGCCCGATGCTTTTTTTTCTCATTGTTTTCCTAGTATACACACGTATGTGTTGGAAATGAGTTTTTGGTTGCACCCATTCAAAACGCTGTAAACTACATGTAGAGAAATAATTTCTAGTTAAGTACACGAAGAAGTTATATCCCTAAAGAAGTAAAAACTGTAAACATGTAAAGATGTGCCGCCACCGATTCACACGTAAAATTTCATCCTGCTTTATTCGCACAAAAGGTGAATGTCGGTGAAGTCTCACTTTACAATTAAATAAATGCAACAGAAGGCGAAATGTTGGTACTTGCAGTGCACTCGTGAGAAATGAGAAACTTCTTGAGAGAAACAAGACGCGTCTCAAGAGAAATGAGATGTGTCTCGAGAGAAACGAGACGTGTCTCGCGAGATGGTGGTAACTTACATTTGAGCGGCACTGTAGGTCAAATTGGTTTTCAGGTTAAATCTGTTTTCAACCAAGGTTAATATGATAATAGGAGTCAGAAACTCTGAGTACTTCAGCGTTTATTTTTCAACATTTGTCACTGAGGATTGCAGGGCTTTCAATAAGCCCTAGTACAGTCAACTCTCGCCTCGCGGACACCCCGCTACTGCGGACACTCGCTATTACGGACAAAATCCAGATCCCCGGTGAAAGAGGTTTGACTGGAAATGACTCCCGCTATTACGGACTCTCGCTATAACGGACACTGAACGGCGTCCCGAGCGTGTCTGCTATAACAAGAGTTGACTGTAACTGCCAGAGCTCTGATGGTAATCATCAGGGTTTTCATTAAGAATTGTAATAGCAGGAGGGTAGTGTAAACCGGAGAATGATTCTTAAAGGTTCCACATATTAATAAGAAAATAGGTAGAGGCCTTTGAAACTTAGCCGGAGAATTCTACGTACTAGAAGGAGAATTCTCCGATCTCCGGTTCCTAATGAACACCCTGAATCATAGCGAATCACCAACTAAAATGAATGCAGCTACCTTAAAAGGTTGGATGATATCAGATTCTCATATTGCTATCTAATGGGTGCTGCAGGAGGGCAGCCCCCTGCCATCACATCACATTATGTTTATTTACCCTCAGATTTCAGAGCAGCTTGTACAGCTAATATCTCCGAGCATTTCAACCGTACACAGCATAATTGACAAAGGCCAGACCACAACACCGGGAACTCCATGCCCTACATTTTACGATAATGCCCTACTCTTTGCGCCATCAGACTGAATCATCTGCTTTGGTTTGACTGCGTTCTATTAAAATCAATCTATCAATCAATCTATCAATCAATCTATCAATCAACTAGTCAATCAATCAAATGTTTGATTGTGCTTGAAAACATATTAACATAAGTAAAAATTTATGAATTTCATGTATTCATTTCATATCTTCTCCATCCACGGGTATATTACGAACTCACAAGTGACCAGCTCCCAGTTGGCTTGATAGCTCAGTTGGTTAGAGCGCTGCACTAGTATCGCAGAGGTGATGGGTTCGATTCCCGTTCAAGCCTGAATCTTTTTCAGACTTGCTTTTCTCAACTGCTTAAGTTGAGTACATTACTGGGATGATCTTTCATTTGCTTAAAAAAATTGCCATTACTCTTATTAGTGATACATGTAGCTTCCCTATTTTTAGTAAATTTTAATACAAAGCTCACAGGGTAGTTATAAATTTAGCCTGAAATACATGTATGTGCAGAGGGCTATAAAGCTACATGTAGTCAAAAATTAAATTCTTCAACTTTTTTTCATAGGTTTCCTTGGGATTCATTGAAACCTGTGTTTTTGTTCAAACTTGACAAGGTAAGGCCAACAATGCTGTTAATAATAACATTATTTTACATGGTTTTCTAGGATTGGTTCAAATCACAGACTGAATAGTTAGATGTTTTGAGAAATTGAAAGTTATTTAAGGGGTTTTACTGGTAGTTCTCCTTGTGTTTCCAACTCCTCGATAATATGAGCCTTTTTGCAACCTTCACATTTTTTTTACCAGGTAATGCGGGAATTTTTCGAAAGTAGCCCATCCAGGAATGCTTCATCTTCTGAGCCAACTGTTACTGCAGACTTTGAAGTCATGAGGCAAAGACTTTTGGACTGCCTGGATTCATTCACAAGGTTTGATACTTTTGTTCCCAGATGCTGTTGAAATGGCATTCTCTTCAGACCATTTTTTGCACCACTGCTTTCAGTCATAGATTCAAAAAAAGTGATCACATCATGGTGATGGTGATGATGATCTTGTAACTGATAAAACATCATGTGACTGTCACCATATGGTCAACCCTCCAAGTTAAGACCATTTTAGTCGCCATCACCTCACCTAGCTTCTTTGTGCCTCGTGGCACATAAGGCCTCCACAGAATGCCTCCAATTTTCTCTGTTGGCTGCAGCTCTTGCCTCACCCCATGTACAGCATCCCTTGCTGTTCCTCTCTCTTTCTCTCTTTAGTCGCCATGGAGACTAAAATTTTGGAGCTGGCGACTAAATTTGAACCAAGGTCGCCAGCCTGGTGACTAAAATTGAGAGGAATGATTGAAGGCATCAGCTTAAGTTGGTGACTAAAATTTTTCACTGGCGACCAAAACTTGAGTAGTTGGCGGCCAAATATGGCCACTTAGGAAAAAAGTAAACTTGGATGATGAATAGGGCCTAAAAAACAGATGCCTGGCAGCAGAATACCTAACAAGAGTAAATGTTTGTTTAATCGATTGAAAGTTAAGTTTCCAGTGATGAGTTAAACAAATCACAATATCTTGGCGCTACTTAAATTATTTTTTTCCAAGAAAATTCGGTCAAAAGTCGGGGTGCGGCTTATACACGAGTGCGGCCTATACACATGCGAATACGGTATGTTCCTTATTGCACCTTTCAATAACACACAAACTCTGAAGTTCAAAACCTGACTAATTATTGCAATCATTGTGGCAACATCCAAGGAACCTTGAAAACCAGTTCAAACAAAATGGATCTTATTGAACCAACTCCAATGGTTTCTATTACTGTAAGAATTAGTATGGGTAATCAAGTGGTGATGAGTGAAATTAGGAAATAATTTCACGTGCATTTTGTCAAAATTCTAAGAATAAGAATTTTGACAAAATGCGCGTGAAATTATTTCCTAATTTCACGAGTATAACATTTGATTTCATATTAATATCATAGGTGACAATTATTACGCTTGAAATCTTAGGTTTTTGACTGGTATACTGCATCGGGAACTCTGAGCGTGAAAAGTTGAAAGCATACATGTTGCTTAAGTTCGCAAGTTTTTTAGTCTTTGAAGAAAACCTTTGTTCGACTCCTTTCTTCTGTTGACAAAAAGTTTCAAATATAGCTGGCTAAGATGAAATTCAAGCGAAAATATACAAAGTTTAAGCTTTAAATCCCGGACGCCATCTTGCCGCTAACTACGTTGCCGTGGCAATTTTATAATTTCACATGTGAAATTATAAATTTACGTTAAAATTTCGGGCCAAAATTAAGGAGTAATCTGTCACCTATGATATTATTAACTATACATCATCATAATTATTATTTTATTTGTGCTTGTTCAGTGCACCATTCACAATTCAAAGACTGTGTGAGCTGATGATGGAACCCAGGAAAAATTACAGTAACAGCGAAAAGTTCATGAGAGGAGTTGAAAAGGTAAGAGCTAAGCTGCAGCCTGCAGTATTTAAATTTATCCAGCATGAAACAACAGTAATTTTAGTCAAAAATCTGTTGGCATTTACAGTCTGGGAGGGGGGGGGTACTCAGGATTTCAAGTGACAGGGATGATCTAACAAGGGAAAAATATCCCTAGGGCTTCTGACAACCCCCCCCCCCTCAAAAAAAAAAAAAAAAAAAAAAAAAAACTAACCTTAAAAAATCTCATGCTGAAACATGTTTGTTTGTACTTTCTTTGCAGAAATATGCACTCGAGGCACTACCATGAATCACAATCTCCTACCCAAATCAAATCTCAGAATAAAAAATTTCAAACCGATAAAATCCTTCGATCATCCCCATCACTTGAAATCCTGAGTACCCCCCCCCCCCCATGGGTCTACTTGTACATGTTAGTGTTCAGGGACTACCGCTAGACGAGATAGGTTAACATTGTTTCTTTTTGTTGCTGTTGTTTTCAGAACGTTCTTGTGGTTAGTACTGTAGAACTCGGCAGAGATGACATTGCTGTGTAAGTACCTTTAATCTGTTAGCAATTTCTGTATCTCCATTCAGGGTTTGGTCTCTACATGTTGTCCTTTTGTAGTGTTGCCGAACACTATTACTCAAGTGCTTAGTCCATAGCAACCTGACAAGATAATTTTTGAAGGAGAGGGAGGGGGGAGGTTAACCTGTAATAAACTCTCTTTCCAGGTTGGAAATGGAGTGTGAGGCAGAGGGAGGGCAGTTGTAGCAATAACCTTTTTAATACTATAAGTTGCTTGCTGTTGAAATTGGAGTTACCATGTAAACACTGACCTGAAATATTAGGGACACTTACCGGTATGTTTAGTGTTCCAAATGCAAGAAGGATCTTGACCCAAAATTAACTGAAAATCCTTGACCACTTTACAACCACTTTACAGTGGTCATACTGTAAACCGCCCAAGTGAGTCTTTATGTAGAAATATAGCATGATAAAATTTGCATTAACTGAAAAATCTGGAAAAAAATTCCGAGTAGGATTTGAACCCACGACTCTCTGTGATCTAGTTGGATGCATCACAGATATGCTTTAATGTGACTGCGTGATGCAGTTATGAGTCCTATGTATGTGTACTTGTACTGATTTGACTATGTGACTGATTTGACTATATGACTGCATGATGTGGTTCCACATTTCACCCTTGCTCACCATAGAGTCTTCAGTAGCTCAGTGCTAGAGCATCCGACTAGATCACGGAGGGTCGTGGGTTCAAATCCCATCTGGAACTCGGAATTTTTTTCCGAGTTTTTCAGTTAATGCAAAATTTATCATGCGATACTGTAAGCAAGTCAGATTTGATCAACTTAGCCTAAAACATCATCTGAATGTCTGTTTTCTTGTTTCACCAGCTTTAACCTAACAAACAACATTGATGGACAACACATGCTCTCAAATGTCCCAAATGGCCCAGTTACAAATGGAGTAATGACATTAGCAGTTACTTCTGAAGGGGACTCAGTCACCGACCATGGTTATGACGAACGCCTGTCACCTCATGTCACGCCAGAAGGTGTGACATCTAGTGTCACGCCAGACACAAACGGACCTACACCTCTAAATGCCTATGAAAACGGGCATGGAAATCAAGAACATTACAACGGTGGCAGTTCACCTGCTCTGGGAGCTGCTACCGAAGAAAAATCCTCGGCGCCAGATGCGGCACCTCTGTCAAAACAAGAACTAAGCGAGGAAAATATGCTCACGAATAAGGAAGAGGAACATGAGCAACTAGAGGAAGCACCAGAAAGGGAAAACACAGATGGTGTCCCTGCAGATAATGCGAGTGAGATTCCTGCAGAAGAAAAGGAAGCCACTAACTCAAGTAGAGAAGAAGTGGAACAGGTTCCAGCTGCTGATGAAGGTAATTGGACACATGTTTTATACATACATGACGGACTCCGTGGAAAGTTGGACGTAATATATGAAACAGGAGAGACAGTGTTTCATCGGGGTATCCAAACACAGAGAAGAGAGTTAAAGTACGACGTGTGGCGGAGTATTCTTGATGAAATTCAAGGTGTTTGGATAGCCGATGAAGCACTGTCTCGAGTGTTTGATATATCATCTCAATCAAAACGAAAACTAGCAAGTAAGCAGAGAAATAAAGTTGTAAAAATCTAATAATGCTAATTAAGACTGGGTATCCAAACCTCCTTCACGGTTATGATTTTCTTTGTTTTAACTTGATGAATTATTAATGAGTTTGAGCAGAATATTTTCCTTGTGAAACAAGCTCCATGCGTAAAGGGGGTCTCAGGTCAAAAAACCTTAGTTAAGCTTCATGACCCGACAAATTAATGTAAAATTTGTATGGATTTGGTCGAAGAAGTGAAAATTTAACACGCTGAAAATTATTTGCTTGTCTTTCTGGAGCTTACCCATCAACATGGAAATTTTAGGATCAAATCGCAAACCTCTCCTTAGCAAGAAAAGAACTAAGCTTACACGTCTTCAGCCTTGCTTCAACCTAAAGATGACACTTTTTCAATGATATAAAATAACTTGAATCCATCAAAAAGAAGTAAAATAGTTTGCTATCTTTAGGTTGAAACAGATTAAACTACATGTACAGTAGGCTGGAAACGGATTTAACCTGCAACAGAAACACCTCCGTCCGGCTAATGTGCAACTTGTTTTTCTATCTTTTTTTCTTAGCAACAGATTCTGTCGAACAGCAGACAACAGATACATCAAAGATCCTCGAAACAAGTGAAACATGCCAAGAAGAAGAAGAACCGATGGATGAAAACTGACGCTGTCTTGGGATAATATTGCTGTTCTTCAACAAATTGTTCGCTCCACAAGTTGCAAAAATGCTGTCATTGGATTCCATCGTTTCTGACTACAGGATCCCACAAGAAAAAAAGAGATTACTGCTGTTTTGACTGAGCTTTTTTTACTAAGAAATTCAAAGTATTTGTTTATTTATATTTTCGCTGCTTTTATTTCTTTCGTTCTTTTTCATTCATTGCCTCAGTCTTCTCGTAAATCTTCGTTACGCCCTCGGCAACACGCGGAAGATATCCAACCAAAAAACGAGCAGAAACTTCGGCGAAAACACCGATAGTTGTTACGTCACCATTGCGTCACAAGAACAGGTCACGTTGCCAAGCAACTGACATAAGCTGTGGGCTGCCCTTCTCACTAACTTTATTTTGGCCTCACTGTTTTTTGTCTTTAGACATAAACTCATCTTTCGTCCATTAGCTCTTTACTTTACTGTTAGACGTGTATACTCTTAGAACTCATCTTTACCCGTCAGCGTTTATTTTTCTTTCATTACCAGCCCTCTTTTAGTAAATAGTAAATCGCACGTCACTTGAGAGAAGATCTAAAAAGCGTTCTCTAATGATCCCGCGTTGTTGTCCCGCGTGATATTTGACTACATCCCATTCCAGTCTTTCAGCCTTCTAAACTTAAACTTATAGATACGACTTTTAGATGAGATACGTACCATTTAAGAGGAAAGTGGTAAACTGGACACTTTTTTCCAAATCTTATTTTACCTTGTTCATTTTCTCGGCCTTTCTTTTCTTCCAATTTAATTTGAAGTGAAAATTAAAAGGTGGCTCTTGGGACCGATATTAAAGATTAAAATGAAACTTTCCCGAAGAGGGAAGCTTTGCTTGGTTTTAAGCTTCCTTCAGAAAATGTAGTTCGGCAATTTTAGTCCGTAGATGAAGCCCCTGAAAAGAGGTATTTTATCCCCCAAAACGTTAATTGACTATGTAGAAAATCACAATAAAGAATCAAACAAGTCGGGTATTTGAGTAGTCGCTTGTCTCAAAGTATATATTTATTTTTATTTATTACAATTTACAGGAAAAAATTCCGAGAAAAAAGTATAATTTTTTTTTTTCAGTTTTAGAATAGATTTTTAGCCAGTAAATGCGGCGGCCTGAAATGGCCAACGTAGCTTTAACTTTGAACTGAATTTTTGCAACCGATCGCTTGAAAAAAGAAGCACGCTTGGTAAGAGCATGCCAATGAGAGATCTTGGCCAAATGTCGGTTTGTTGTCTCGAAAGGTCACTTAACGCTTGACAACTTACCGAAGTATAATGACCCAGGAAGCGTGCAAGCGCGTATAGATTCTAGCCAAGAGCGTGAATAAATGTAGGATGGAGGGGTGGGGGCAAAAACTCGCATTGTATATTTACTATACTCGGCGTCTTGAAGACGGTCCATATTTCAGAAATATACCACTATTTGTAGCCCTGGACCATGGGTTTTTTCCGACTTTTTTGCTTGTTTACAAGCAAGAAAAGAAGAATAGTGGAGAAGTTGTTCTATCTCGAACCACATTCTTGTAAACTCTCTGCTTTAATTTGTCAAGGGAATACTTTCCGCTGTGGGTGATAAAAGCGCGTGACTTGTTAAGTGTCGCTCTATAGTTTTGCTTCAACACTTCCGTTGTTGCATTCTCGACCCCAGAGCACTTCTCTTTTGCGCATGACTGACGGCGAGACTGACGCCGAGAGACTGACGCCGTCAGTCATGCGCAAAAGAGAAGTGCTCTGGGGTCGAGAATGCCGTTCTTGTAAAAAAAAAAACCGTGACTTGTAAAATTTACAAACGTTATATAACAATTAAAAACGTGAGTAGCCAAATCTTACGTGACATAACCAATTAAGAACGTGAGGGGTTAGCGCTCGAAGACAACGAACTTTAAAACGATTAAGAACGCAATTTGTACTGGTACAAGTCTTAAGCGCTAATATTAATTTAACCTAAAACGATTAACAACGCAAATTTGTACTGGTACAAGTCTTTCACACACTAAAACGTTGCTAATAGTTAACCAAAGGGAACTCATTTCGTGGCAATTGATTATTTCTGCTGAGTTGGACAATTTAGAATTGCAACATCATTCAATGCAGGTGTGAAGTGATATTTACAAGTGTTTTTGTAGCCTGTTGTGAAATACTTCCGGTGGAAGCAGTAAACGCTGAAAAATTTTGCTTCAGAAATTAATGCATCGCCATTAGAAAAAAAACAGCAACTGTTTTACTGGAAATGTAGTCGTTAGAAATGGCATGTGTAGCCGTAAGGTAAAGAATAACGCGAGGAGAAGCGGCTTTTGATAATATCGATATCCAAACGAAAATTTTCTTCTCAATGTGGGGTTAAGATTGCGTGACGAGACAAAAGGTAACTCTGTCGGGTCTGGCCGACCCTGCATTAAGCCGAGTAGAAATCTTTCTAACTCGAAAGAAAACAACTATTTCGATTAAAGGCAAACGTCAAAGGTTATAATTTTTAACCAAGCCAAAGTATATGAGTCGCAAAGCGCCCAGCCGTCGCGACTGACAAAAACAGCATTTCCTCCGCGAAAATAAAAAAAAAATGCTTGAACTGATAGACGTTTGAATTCTTCCATGATATGTTCGAACAACAATGCCCAGGATAAACCTTCTACTCATACTAACTTCATGCAAAAACGTCGATATCTTTAAGAGATCTTTGATTAGATGGGGGTACTACTAGGGCTTTCCACAAGTTGCTCGGCAACTTTTTGGCAACTTTTCATATTTCGAGCAACTTTTTCCCCTTAACCCTTTTAGGGCCAAATTTCTCCAAAAACAGGGTTTTTTTTACCGTTAAACTGAATTTTTGGTGCTACGATCCTGAATTTTCCTTAACTTTGCTTAAAAAGCACTTTTCCACAATGCAGCAAGATTTTGATGAAGATTCCATGGACAAATGTACAAAATTGTACTTTTGCGCATGCGCATAAGCCAAAATTTTTGCAAAATCGTTTCCATTTTTTTCTCTTGCTCCTTTTCTTTTCGTTTTTCTCGGCTTTGTTATTTCCACTCCTTTCTACTGTATCCGTCCTTCTTTTAGACCAAAAAAGTTTTGATTAAAACATTGGTAGACCCTGAAAAGAGGACCTCGATCTGTTACAGGTGTTTTGGCCTGTTTAAGCACCGATTTTGCACCAAAAAGTGATTGACTTTTTCTCGATCAGCTCTGTCAAGTTGCGACCGATACGCAAAATGAATAGTTCTGTGAAAAGGTCAAATCTAGCTCTATCAGATGCATATCACCAAAATCTGCTGACTATCAAATTGATGACGTCACAAGTAGTTCATTGACTGCTCCTCCAAATGTCGACAAAAGTCGACTTTGGCAGTGAAAGGGTTAAAGCAATGTTTTTTATTTCGAGCAACTTGTTCCATTTTGAGAAATATCTAGATCAAAGATCTCTGAATATTGTCCGAGTGTTGTCCGACGGCCATACGAACGTTTCCGAATATTAACGACGTTTGCCGAAGATATTCGTGGAACCTCCGAAGAAGTTTCGACTTTCGACTCAATCCCCATAAAAACATTACAAAATTAGTCAGCAAACATGACGTCATCGATGTCTTCACGATTTCTCCCGTATCTTTAAGAGATCTTTGATTATTAGTATAATTTTCTGTTGCAGTGAAATCACATGAAACTGCTTTGAAATCTTACCTTCAAAGGAAAGTTAGCAATTATTTAGAGAAATTTTCTTTATGAAATGCAGCGTTTTGTATTTTGGGGCAACTTTTGCATTGGGCAACTTTTTCAATCAAAGGCGACTTTTTTGGATTTTTGGAACATCTTTCGAGCACCTTTTTCAAAAATTTCAAGCAACTTTTTGAATAATTTCGAGCAACTTCTAGAAAGCCCTAGCACAAGCTTAATATGCTGCCTTCAGAAAATATGAGTTCCATAAGGAACTCACCACCGTAGTAAGAAATAATAATCTAGCACGAGGTTAATATGCTGCCCTCAGATAACATGAGTTCCATTAGGGACTCAACACCCAAGTTAGACAGAATAATCGATCAAGCACGAGGTTATTATGCTGCACTCAGATAACATGAGCTCCATCAGGAACTCACAACGCAAGTAATTATATAAGACATAATAATCTAGCACGAGGTTAATATGTTGCCCTCAAATGTTATGAGTTACATAAAGAACTCATCACCCAAGTAAGACATAATAATCTAGCACGAGGTTAATATGCTGCCATCAGATAACACGAGTTCCATAAGGAACTCATCACCCAAGTTGGACATAATAATCTTAATTGCACGAGGTTAATATGCTGCCATCAGATAACACGAGTTCCATAAGGAACTCACCACCCAAGTTGGACATAATAATCTAGCACGATGAGTAATGTGCTGCTCGCAGATGATATTAGTTCTATAAGGAACTCACCGCCAAAGAAAGACTTAATAATCTTGCACGAGGTTTACATGCTGTCATCAGATAACACGAGTTCCATAAGGAACTCAGCACCGCAAGTAGGACATAATAATCTAGCACGAGGCTAGGGGGGTTCATAATTTATGCAGAGGGGGGCTATGATTTTTTCCTGTTAGGTTTTAAGGGGGTTATAAAAAATTTCTTCCAAAATTAAATAAGGTATAAGAGGGGTGGATTAAAAAATCCATTAACAGGGACCCACAATTTTGATCGATTATTGGAAGCATTGGAGAAGCTCATAGATGACTTGTTGGATGCCGATACTGCACGGTCAGTTATAATGCAGTGGTTTGATCAGGATAAATAAATTCTCACCTTTATCACACCCCAGTATTTTTCTCAAACCACTAACTGCTTTATAACTAAAAAATAAAAAAAAAATATATAAAAATGGCCATGATTGACTCCATTGTACAACCTAAAAGAATTTTTTGAAAGCCTTAAAAGTCTATTCGTATGATGTTTAATAGCACACTGTGTGTGTATCAACGCATTCTGTGTGCATTTTTCACGTAAAATACCGTAGTGATATTCCGGTTTTATATATTTTGGTTTTAGCTCTAATTTATTGATTTTAATTGTATCATTATATAATATATATCTAGTGTTAGGACCTCTATGTAAACCACTTTTAGTGATGGAGCTTCCTAATAAAAGATTGTTATTATTATGATCCCGGTAACTCGAACTCTGAAGGGAAACGAAAAACAGTTCGAGTTAATCAATATGACGTAATAACCTAGCAGCTACCCTCAGATAACATGAGTTCCATAAGGAACTCACCACCCTAGTAAGAAATAATTATCTAGCTAATATGTCTAATATGCTGCCCTCAGATAACATGAGTTCCATAAGGAACTCGCCACCCAAGTAATCTGGCACGAGATTAAAATGGTTCCCTCAGATAATATGAGTATAAGGAACTCACTACCCTAGTAATCTAGCACGAGGTCGATATGCTGCCCTCAGATAACATGAGTTCAATAAGGAACTCACATCCCAAGTAAGACATAATAATCTAGCACGATGTTTATATGCTGCCTTCAGATAACATGAGTTCCTAAGGAACTCACCACCCAATAAGAGATATTATCTTCCACGACGTTAATACACTGCACTCAGATAATATGGGTTCCATAAGGAACTCACCGCCCAAGTAATCCCCAAGAAGATCTCCGAAGATTGTCCGGGTGTTGTCTGAAGTCCATACGAACGTTTCCGAAGATTAACGAAGTTTGCCGAAGGTTTTCGCGGAACATCCGAAGACGTTTCGACTTACGACTCAATCTCCATTAAAACATTACAAAATTAGTTAGCAAACATGACGTCATCGATGTCTTCACGAGTTTCTAGTAAGTCAACAAATTTTTGCCTTAAAAAGTTTATTAGCAGTGAAATTTCATGAGACTGCTTGAATATCTTACCTTCAAAGGAAAATTAGCATATATTTGGAGAAATTTTCTTTATAAAAACAGCGTTTTGGGGCAGTTTTCGAGCAACTTTTTTTATTTTTGGAGCATTTTTCGAGCACCTTTTTTCAGACGTTTCAAGCGCCTTTTTGAATAATTTCGAGCAACTTGTGGAAAGCCCTAGGCACTACAGGCCAGATTGATTGCAAGAGGGCAGGAGGGCAAGATTTATTTGCCACTATTTCAACTAGCAGAGCTAGTCTTCTTCAGGGCCAGTACTAGGCCCCTGTAACACACAGCGCACTAGTTGCATAAAATGATAGGTTGTTGCGGTTGTTGTTGTTTTGTTATATGAAAGTCTGTCTTTGGGAATCTTTGACGGCCGGGGAGCTCTGCAACGCCTCCACTTGATCACTGGCAATATATATGAGGGTCAGAGATGAGGGTCTATAAAGTACTCCCGGGGGGGGGGGGGCACTAAGTTTAGGTGTGTAAAAGGGTAGGGAAATCTGTTATTTAGTTATTTAAAGGGGCCTTTAATAAGAATATTTCGAACAGACGCACCTTATGGCTGTATCATTTTAATTTATTAAACGCTACATAAAAAATGAGAATAAGACTTCCTGTTTTAGGTATATCGTAAAATTCCGGTTATAAGCCTTCCCCCCCGGTTATAGGCCCATCAACCTGGAAACAAAAAAATACATCCGATTATAAGACTCCCGGGTCCCGGATATAAGCCCCCCTCTGCCGAATGACAGTACTGAACATGGCTAAATGTTGCTTTATTATGCGTTTTTAACTTAAAAACGTATTTTGATAAACACTCCCGTGGCCCGTTTCGGAACGTTTTTTTATTCCGCTTATAAGTCCTCGCGGATATAAGCCCCTCCACTTATAAGCCCATACAAAACCCCTTACGAAGTTGTATAAGCCCAGGGCTTATAACCGGAATTCTACGGTATGCCATGTTATTTAGGTATAAAGGAGTACCTTTTTCAATAAAAGGAATACAAAAGGGGTGCCTTTTCTGTCAAAATGGTATATAAAAGGGTAAGGGGTTGGACCTCGGGGCGGAGCCTCCCCGTATCAAACCTTCCCAAGTAGCCCCCCGGGATTATGCTCTGGCGGTTTGGCGTTTTAAGCTAATTTTGAGTGTCAGTTTGCGGGTATATCCGTATTTATCTGTCGGTTTACGGTCAAGGAATTATGGCGGGTTCGGGTTCGGTCTTATAATCTTAGGAGAAAACAAAAACAATTTGCGGTCTAGGAACAAAATATGGCGGTTTGCGGACTATACGACGTACCACCTAACGACCCCCCTCCCTATAACCTGCGATCAGGCTTTCTTTTTTTCGCGACCCCTCCGCCGCGAGAAAAATAACGCCTGATCGCAGGTTACCCTCCCTATTCAGTACGGGTTATACAAATTGGGTTGCCTGTGACGCCCACAAACAAATCCGTCACGCCCACATCTAGCCTCGTTCCCAAAGCATGACATTGTGATATGCACAAGTAGGTGTTGACGTAACGCCATCTTTGCTCGTTCGATACAGAAGTCTGTGGCTGTAGTGTGCAGGATCAAAGGATCGACTGAATCTTGCAGGTTTGTTTCTGACATTTTTGAGTGTTAACCTTCATTTTCTATCGGTAGTGAAGAAATGAAACTCGCGTTTAATCGCATTTGAGTACAGTACAGTCGATAATTTCATGCAAATTTGAATTGAATCGTGTCGATCGATCGAGCTTGATTTTAATAAATCAAAATTTCGAATAGTTTTAGAATTAGCAGATTATTCTTAGCTTCCCCATTTTAATTCCTTTGATCGAATTGTGATTTGGCTGGTGTCATCCGTACCGGTACATGAAAGTCGAATACCTCATTTCAACCCTCATCTTTCGTTGATTTGCATTGAGACGTTCCAAAAATGTTCCTCACCACCCGTGGTGGGTGGGCAGATTTTTTGCAGATTCCGACAGGGCTCAGTGTAATGGCCTGTTTACATGGAGGTGAGGGACCCCGGGTAGGTGAGGTAACCCGCCCAGCCGTGGTCGAAAATTTAATAGCTCGCATTTACATGCAATCTTATCCAGCCCACCACCCCGGAGTGACCTTCTTAGGAGGTTAGCGTAAACAGACAAAATGGCTTTGTAGATATCTTTCTCACATTTCTTTCAGTGGTTTCATAGACTCAGTTACTGAACTTCGGAGCTGAATTGGTTTCTGAGAAAATCGAAGTCTATACAATGACAATTTATAAATTTTCATAAAGAGCAAGCAAGGTCCACCTAGAAAGAAATTTGTAAGTCGCATTTTCTTTTGTAATCTTTTATATTTACGGCGGATTTCTCTCATCTTGTGCTTTCAACTGATTAGTTGATTAGGCAAAGTAGTCGAAGCAGTTGACGAAGTCATCGTTGTTTACAGTCGAAGCGCGAGACTCTCTCAGGTTTACGTTTGATGCTTCACTTTTACTTTTAATTCTTCAAGCATCTTTTGCACTGTCGTTCCACATTGGGTAGATGAAACTATAGGAAAAGCTTGCCAGGTTTGTAGCCATATCTGAAGCTGTAGGCAGCCATATCTTGTGTGGTTTGTATTTGGCGCACTTTTAGATTAAACATGAGTCTACCCGGGTAGGCTGGTTACCCCACCTTGAAACATTCACACAGAAAAAACGCAACCCCGGCTGGGAGGGTTACCCTACCCGACAGGCCGGGCGACCGCCTAGGCCAGTTTCCCCACCTATCATATAAAAGTGATCAAGAAAAAATGAGAGATTGTGTGGAAAGGTGGGTTACCCTATCTAGGTGGGTTACCTTACTTACCCGGGGTCCCCGACCTCCATGTAAACAGGCCCTTAGTAAAAACTGATTTTGACAGATTCCGAGTTCAATTTTAACTAGATTTCAATAGGGCTGATTTACAAAATTTGTAAATTCCTAAGGGCCCAATATGTAGAAAATACCATGGGCTCCTGAAAATACTGACTCCGACAGGTGTGTTATACAGTTCTTTTGTCAAATTTCTCACTCTAGCAATTCCAATGAGATCTTTTTTCTTCAAATGTTTCTTCTGAATCCCCCATTTATTGGAAAAATTAGAGATTCTGACGGGGTCCATTGGACCATACCAAAATATGCCCTCTGTAAGGAGGTAGGGGGTGCAGTTAAAAAATGGAATGGCCCATTGTAGAACATGCATAGGGCAAGAAGGGGCATTTTATTTGGTTAGTTCAGCTGTACATGTAAAGCTCGAATAAATGCTCATCAAGTTTTTGCAAGTTAACATTTCCAAAGTCCTTGGACAAATAACCGGGCTAACCGACCGGACTGTTAAATACAGTTAATCAGTTAGCCAGTTTTAAAACAAGTTAGAAAATTGGATTTTTGTAAGACCATTATCAATGGTAAATTATCCACTTCATTCCATTTTAGCTTAGCGACAATTAAAAAAAAGCAAAGTTACATGTATGCATATTAGAAAGAATATGCACTGCAATACCGGGCACAGTTTTGTTGGAAAGAGGGGCTACACTGTCACCCCCCCCCCCTCCAGTCATAGCACGCTGCAGCAGCCACCCACCCTTAGTAAAGGATAAATCCATCAGGTTGGAGTTCATCTCAGTTTCTGTAGCTAGCATGAAGCAACTTGGAGTATTTTTACTCCTCTCTGGATAATATGGTAGGCGCAGTGGCTTAATGGTTAGTGTGCTGGACTTAAGGTCAAGTGGTCTGGGTTCGAGCCCTGGCCAGGGTCATTGTGTTGTGTTCTTGGGCAGGATGCTTTACTCTCATAGTGCCTCTCTCTACCCAGGTGTGCAAATGGCTACTGGCAAACTAATGCTGGGGGACAACCCCAGGGGGGTACTCCGGCCTGTAAATGATGGGGATGATCGAATGGAGGCAAAACTCAGGACCCCCAAAAATCCCTTAGTCTTCCGACATTACCCAAAAAAATCCCTGGACCAAAAATAACCCCCCAAAAAATCCCTTGTCAAATTACCCCTAAATTGCCAGGAAGGGCTGGGGGCAATAATATAACACAAAGAAAATCATAAAAAATTGAACGCTGTTGTGTGTTTATTCATCATACCATAAATACGCCAAGGCCCCGTCAAGGCACTTTAGTTCGTTTTTAATACTCCCAAAAAATCCCCTATTTTAATCAAGTCACCCAAAAAAATACTTGCCAAATTCTCCAACCCAAAAAAATCCCCGAATCGAAAATTTCAAACCCAAAAAAATCCTTCGATCATCCCCGTCACTTACAAGCCAGAGTACCCCCCTGGGGGGACAACTCTGCGATGGACTAGCATCCCATCCAGGTGGGAGTAAAAATATTTCTAGTCGCTTCATGCTATGGAAAACGGGATAAGCTCTGGCCTGTATGGGCCACTAGGCTCGACGCAGACTTAACCTGGATAAGATGCTAGTCCATTGCAGTGTAACATTTGCCAGTACCGATTAAAACACCTGGGTGAAGAGAAGCACTGTGAGAGTCATGTATCTTGCCGGAAGAACACAATGCAGTGCTTTGAACACAGATCACTCAATCCGGAGTTCAGCATGCTCACCATTAGGGCACCATACCTTCCACTCACCCACACACAGGCTGTTATTAGGCAATACACATGTAATTAACCGTGTGCAGCCGGTTCATAAATTGGCGGCATGAGATGGGAGATGTAGTGTTTAAATTTTAATTACATACATAGTTTTTAATTACCGGTAGTAGATAGTTTTTTTTCTTGGAATATTATTTTTATGACTGGGATTTTGGGCACTTGATTAAGGGCCAATAACCTCTAACATTTCCATTTATGACTCTTTTATGTTTAACATGTTGTGTTATGCATAAGGTTTTGAACTGCAATCCCTTAGAGTATCTAAAATCATTAGACATACATGCTTACCCCTAATGCCCTTGTTTTTTACAAGCAAAAGCCAACTCAGCTGTCCCTCATACTACTTGCTCAAGGATAACTTGGGCTTAATTTATCATTGTTAACACTACATTTCTGATTCTAATATCGCTACATAAATACATAATATGTACATATTTATCCCATCCACAGATACGAGTAAAGATGGGTGGAAATCAATCTAACCTACCTCCTCGACCTCTGGGTTTTGAATATATGTGTATAGCCATTCGTCAAACAGATAAGATGCGTGTCATTCTTGGTACAGATCGTGAGATAAGCATTATCCGCCAAGTTGTTGAAGAATCATGGCCTAAAGGTATACAAGAAGAAACTTTCAAAATGAACGGTGTTCATCAGTTCAAGTTGAAAGGGAATCCATTCTCAACTGTTGCATCATCAAGTGAAGCAGTAGACTCCAGGAAGATGGCAGCAAATGTACTACACAGGCTCTACCGAGATGGATGGAGACTTCTAATGGCTGGTGACTATACGCAAACGACAGACCTTGCTACCTGGATCTTTAAGAAAGACCCAGTTGCTGTATGCCCATCCCTTCCATTTCTCATTGTGGGCCTTAGCAGCTGGGATACTTTAATGGTACTAAATGCACCGATGGAGCTTCACCAGATGTTCAAAGATGTTGTAGAGAAGTCCTGGCCAAAAGGAATACAAAAATGGTCTTATGAGGGTGATGTTTTGAAGATCAAATTGAAAGGCTATGCCTGGCATGCTGATGGAGAGGAAACAGTCCATGCAAGAGTGATTCTCCATACTCTTGTGAACGAGCTTCTCGTCCGACAGTGGAAGTTATATGGAAATTCTAACCTTAAAAGTTCTGCAAACACCCTGTTTTTCGAGCATGATCCAAACATTGCGCCTGGGCCGCAGCCTATTCCAGCACACTTCACAATTAGCTTTAACAGCGAAGACTTGCTGAGGCTGATTGGCAATCCAGAGGGCTTGGTGTCTGCTGTACGAAATGTACTCCAAACTTTTTGGTCCAGAGGCATCCAAAAAGAAGAACGCTATGCCGAGAGCTGGCAGTTTAAACTACGTGGAACTCCATGGTGGGCATCAGGTGAAGAGGCGGTGGACTCGAGATTTCTAGTCCTAAAGCTGATAGAAGCCATGCAAGCATATGGGTGGAGTGTTGCTGCTGCTATTGACTGCTCAAGAAAAGACCAAGATAAAAGCAGCCTGCTCTTCAGACAGTCCCAGCCAAGACAATCTCCATTTTTTTGCATAAGCTTGAATGAGACTGACAAACTGCGACTGATAAATGCACCAGACGATGTCACAAAGGTAAGTGTTTAATATAAATAAAGCAATGCTCAATGGCTTCCATCTAAATGTTATACTTCAAAGCTGTGCTCTTAGAATAATTGCAGGATACCTGAAGGCCCTGTCCAGCTTTTAAAAGCTTTCATGAAAGCAAAGTTATACAAGTCGCCCAAAGGCAAAAGTAAGTCACCTGTGGCACCCAGGTTCTGCTAGAGTTCACAGCTCTGCACTCACGCTCTGGGCATTGTTTCTTCAACCCTTTTTTTTCGGTGTTTGGAAATATGACAAAACACTTCCTCTTGTTGACTGACTCAAGAATTTATTCTAGCACTAGGGATAGTTATCACTGCAGCTGCCCCCACTGTTAATTTATATTTTTTTCAGTGCATCCATTACTACAGTCAATTCTTTTGCTCAATATTTTGGCTTTTCTATTTGCTCAATTGGTTGAAAATCAGTTTTCTGTTTGGCACATTTCAGCTCCTTTCAGCTTATATTAATTCTTGTGATGAGCTGACAGAATATTACATGGTTTCTGGCCCTCTCTTCTTCAAGATGGGATGAGGTTGGGAAATTTAATCAAACTTTCAGGATGAACTGCTAACCCAAGTGAATATTAAACAAAACAAAGCATTACAAAGTAAAATATTTTCAAAGATTAATGATCAAGTGAATTTAATTACTAGAACGCAACTGCAATGTCTCGACATCTTTTGCTGTAACGAGTGATCTCAGTGAGGATCACACTTAGCCCGAGACTAGCACTTTTAAGCCCAACTGTTTGCAAGATATTTGGGCTGGGAACCCAAGCCAGCATACTGACTTCACAGCTGAGTCAAAAATAATGCCGAAAGATTTTCTCACCTCTGCCAATGCAAAAATCTGTCGTGAGTTTTAAGAATCTCGAGAACTCTTTTAAATTCTCTTACAAGTGTAAGTTACAGATTTAATTTTATCTAACTCAAGTGTGGCATGTTGTCTGGCAAATCTCTGCCAGTGGTGGACTGATTGTCAATGAGTCTTTTATCTGGTCAAGTAATGTGTCGGGCAAATGGCATAATCTTGCTTATTGTTAATCACAGACAAAGGTTCTTGGACAAATAAGCACTGTAGTCTGTACCATAGTCAGTCTACTATGTCTGGAGTAAACTGGTTGTTTACAGCTCACACACACGTGTTACGCACTTGAGTTGTCATCATTATCACCCAATCAGATTACGGATAGTCCAGGCTCCTCGATCTTACTTGTCTTCACTAATCAATTGTCTGGCAAAAATTTTATCACATCTACCGATACTCCATGCACCCACTCCGGATACCCTGTGCGTGCCCACTTCTAATCAATCAAATCGAGATTTTTTCTGTATACTAAGGAAATACCTTTACCTGTACTCTATACCTATAGAGGGTAGGGGGGGGGGACTATATAAGGACGGCTGAAACCCTGCAGGGGCTTTTAAATTTTGCTTTCCTTTCTTATGTCTTTCAGCTTTGCCAAGAAGTTATTCAATCTCAGTATCTCCTTGGGGTTCAAAGGACACAGCTTTACGGCACCAGTCTTGAGTTCAAACTTATTGGCAACCCATGGAGCTGTGGAATCGATGGTCATGACGGAATCCATGGCAGAAATTTGATATGCCATTTATTTGCTGCTCTGGCAAGCCGCCACTGGAGACCGGTCATATCAGCAGACGTGTCAGCCAAATACATTCACCAAGACAAAGGCGAAGATTACCCATTAGATGTGGATAGTATATTCTTCACATATGACCCCACAGCAGTGCAAGCATCAGCACCCGCTCCGTACCCCCAGCCACCGTCTTATGGCTTCCTTCCACAGGGTGGACCCGCACCACCATTTGGCGCTCCCCCACCGGCTGGTGCTCCTTTCCCATATGGTGCTCCCCCACCAGTGGGTGGGCCTCCCCCGCCTTTTGGTGCTCCCCCACCAGTTGGTGCCCCTCCCCCTCCATTTGCTCCCCCAGCCTATCAGTATGGAGCATATCCACCTCCTTAGTGAAGCAGCCATGAAGCAGTACCCAAACAGGGTCTTGTATATAGTATAGTGCCCAAGCAGGGCCTTGTTTTTAATATCAAAACAAGGCTTCACATGTAGTTACTAAACATGGTCCTGTATATGGTGCACAGACAGGAAATAAAAATTGGTTCCAAGTAAAACCTATCAATAGAGTGTGTTCATGGCAGCCATATTGAAGGAGTCAAGTAATAGAACGATTTTCCTTTAGGAAAAAAAATATTTTTATGCAAATAAATTTTGTTTGACTTCTCCAACATGGCTGACATGAAAACACCCTATAAGATTTGATAACAGATATGTTAGACACATGATGCATAAGAAAAAAAAATGTTTAAAAGTGTGCTTTTCCAGAAAATTTCTATTCCCCTCTTCCAATAAAAGGTTTTGATTTGAAAACCACCCACCCCTCTGGAAATCCCAGTTTTGGAGATCCCCTATACCCTAGGAATTTTTTCAATGACCTCACATTGGGTGGGTATGGATATTTTTCTGGAACCACTCATTAATAGCAGTGAGGTGTTATTTTTGCATTACATAAGCAGTTCTTAGATAGGGTTGATAGGTTAAATTATATTAAAGAACCTTAGCATTGCCTTGTAATTTGTCAGTGGCGAAGCATGGGGGAGGGGCCATGCCTCCCCCCCGCCCCCCCCCCAAAAAAAAAAAATGACTAACACATAATAAAAATATTCAATGATTTAAGTCAGTTAAAAATTGCAGGAAAATGCTCTCAGAAGGCTGGAAATGCTATTTAAGAGTGCCCCCCCCCCCCCCCCACCCGAACTCCCCTAGAAGCTCGCACCTCTGGCACTTGTGATGTGCCCCCAAAAGTTATTTAATCCTGCTACGGCACTGTGTATATAAATATTTTACACCAATAGGGCTTTGTTCCAAATAGCATTGTTATGTTTTTTTTTTCACTGAAATATATCTAAAACTAGTAACTCAGGTTGCTCACAAGCTAATTGATTTGATTGTACCATTTTTGATTACCTTGTCAATCAGTACTTTATATTTAAAGCACTCCCACCAAATTATAGGATCTTTTTCAAATTTGTGCTTAATCTAATGACCAAAATCCATTTGACAGGGATTAAACAATGTATCCAGTAAACAATGTCAACAATCAATGAAGCAAAGTAAAACTATATAAGTTAATTTTTCTCAGGGTGGGACATTGAGCTCAAAAGCTGGTACCCAGAGAGACAAAAAATATGGTACATTGAAATGGGATAAGCTAAAAAGGTTTTTTGAAAAACGTAGTTCTTAGGTAATATATTCCCAAAAATAACTTGTACTATGCTAGAAGTTGAAATACACGACAAAAACAGTATAGTTAACAGTCTCGTTTTGTCTAGAAGTTTTTGCTCGTGACGCGAGACTTGTATGTCTAACACTTGTAGGATTTAATGTCAGATATACGTATGTGTTGTATATCAAGGAAAACGTTTCAAATCATATACATAGAGTGGAGTATATTTTTTTTGTTTGAATGAGCAATTCTAAGATGGCTTTCATTCAATTGTGTCCCTCTGAGCTCGCGCGGATACTCGCCATTCTTTGGTCTCGTGTGTGCCCCTTGCACGACATTTCGATAAAATAGCGAGAATAAATGTCGTTAGGAAAATCGAGTGTAATTTTAATCTTTGAAATAAAAGGAAAGCTAACCTCTTTCATACATTATTCTATCTTGTTTTCATTCACACAGCTCGCGAGTTTAACAATTGTCGCATACCTCAAAGAAGGATTTTTCACTGCAAAATCTCTGAACCCCCTGCCCCAAATAAACAAACAATAAAACAAACGAAACTTCAGGCAATTGAATCACTTAGCCAATTGTCTACCTGGAATTGATTTAAGGTATGAAGGTACTTTCGGTCCAAGGGACTGACGCTCGAAACGTCAGCATGCGAAATTCTACACAGCGTTTATAACAACTTCACTGAAAAAGACTTGGGCGGTCATTGCTTATCAACGACACTGCCTAAAAAAAGAGTCTTTATATAAATGATGTTAGCATGAATGGATACCCTGAGAGTTGTAAACGATTTCAAATGATAACTCTTGTTCTGTGTTACATGTAAAAGCAGCGCCTGTGGAAAACTTATTCGCGCGCAACCGAAAACAAGTGACGGAAAGGTTGGGTGCAGAAATCTAATGGGAACGCAATAGGTCTGTTGACACTCGATTTCTTCACCTCGGATAAAACTTTAATTCTTTGTTGCGCAAATTCCTGTTAAGTTACAAAACAATCGCCTGCTTCCGAGAAAACAATTCATTTCTACAGAGTTAATAGTTTATGAAGCGTCGGCGGACAAGTAAAACACAGTTGATTACTATTGTTAGCACCTTAGCGGCTTCTAATTTTAGCGAATTGGGCCAAAATCGCTAAAACATTCTTTAAGGTCATTGCCCTGAGATAGAACTGAACACAATTTTTTAACCAAACTTCGCCTACTGGTTTATTACTTTAAGGGAACTTAAATTTTGAAATAAAAAAGGGGGGTCACCAGATTCGTTTAGGAGCAGGAAGACCTTGTATATTCCATATAATTACTTAAAATTCCTCTGCGAGTACTAGAAAAGTACACGTTTTTAGCGATAATTTATTTTTCAAACACAAGAATTGATCTGTTTTCATTTTACAGAAAGAATTTGATCACTACACCCAAAATATGAGAAAAAAATGATAGGTCACCAGACTCGTTTACGAGAAAGCGACAATTTACTTCTCTCGCGGACTAAGCCACATAGAAAAGCCGCCATTTTGATTATGTGCGCGCGCTCGCGCGCGCTTAGTACGCGTAAAATTCTGCGCAGTAAGGATGCGCAATGCAATACAGGGCAATGACCTTAAAAAAAGGATGCTGGTAACTTTGTTCTTTCTGGCAATGCATTAAAATCTGTTTTACACGATATCACTATTTTTCTTTTTAAATTATCGGAAAATAACTAATTAAATAGTCGCTAAATCTTGCTCAGAAAAAATCGCTAAAATTGTTTGCAGCCTGTAAAGCAAGGCCTGGTTCAAACTAGCGATGTAACGACAAGGTCACACGAATGCAAAAAAAAAAAAAAACACCTAAGTTTGATGTTTTATGTAACCAGTGTGAACAACATAACATAACGACATAGTTGGAACATAATGACATAAGCATAACGACATAAGGAAAGAACTGAACTTTACGTTATGTCGCTAATGTAAGTAAACCGCCTTAGCGAGTTTGAAAACTTTGCCCGACGAAGCCTAACGCTCGGAACGTTAGCTTTTCCAAATTTGCTACGGCGGCTTATTTACTTTTATCTGCCTTTATCAAAGGCAAAGTGATAATCAACTAAGCAATTCATATATCCAGACGAATTTATTTCGTTGAGCGTGACCTTTCCTAAGCTAACATGATAACATCGCACCTCTAAACTTTTAACAAAAGATCATTAGAGGCACTGCGTGTATAATAATTGTCAATTAAGCTTATTGAACTATTATTGTTCGCGCGTGTCCTTGCGAAGTGAGAAAATGTCACGAGGAAAATTATTCAAACTTTCCAAGAAAAAGGTTTTAAAACATGTCTTTCATACCATTCTGGCGGCCACCTATGTAGCTTTCATGTTTCAAGTTGTTTCAAGTTGATTTTTGCCATGTATAGGTAATTACAATATATCTAGTTACGAAATCTGTCGTTAGAAAACAAATTTCAATTATAAATTATTTTGATAGAAACTGTGACCCATTTTATGTAAAGACTCTGAACCGAGCTTCCGATCAAGGTTCATTACAAAAAAGATCGAAAAAAAAAGGGAAAAAGTTCACTTGATGAATCTTTTGTTTTCACACAACACAAAAGAAACAGTTGTTTACAAACTTAATTCAAGCGTGCTTCATTAAAGACAATGAGTTTTCATGTTGATCTAATTTATGTTAGTTTACGTTTTGGAAGTGTGACTTCTCGCTAATGTGTTGATTGACAGTTCTATTGTTCCTTTAACGCCCGCCTACTTGTGAAAAACCATTTAAAAGCAAAGGCGCGCGCGTTCAAAAATAAATCTCGCTTGACTTGTAAACAGAAACAACGTCTGCTTTAGTAACTCAACTGAAGAAGCGAAGATTGATTTGAAACATGGTTTTAGGAGAAAACAAAAGGAAACTGAACGTTCAGGAAAGCGGTAAGTGAATTAGCTAAACTGTGTTTAGTTTTTAATTGACATAAAGTCGATGAGGCAAATTAATTAAAGTTTACTTTTTTATGCGTCAGCCCTTTGTCGAAACAAAAATAAAAAGTATATTCGTTAACCGACTTGGCGAATTTGAAAAAGTCGATGTTTCGAGCGTAAGCGTGGTAATTTGCTGTGCGGGTTTGTTTCACACATACTAAGTTCGTTCAGATTCTTTCGTTTAAACTGTTTAAAACAGTAACGCTGTTGAGAAGTTTCGCATAAAATCTTTTACATGACAATTATTTAAAGTAGCTACGTCCCGTGGATTTTGCGGGTTAGCGTTAGTTTGTCTGCGGTAGTTTGTCTTGTTAATTAAGAACTATGTTTTACCATCAAAATGCGGTATATTTATGTGAAATTTTTCTTTTCCAGGTGATAGAATGCGTCAGAGACGCCGGCGAACAGCTTTCACTGAAGAACAACTTGATCGCTTGGAAGAATCTTTCATGGAAGAAAAGTTTCCTGGAATCATCATCAGAGAACAACTTGCCGAGGAGTTAAACATCAAAGAGGATAGAATACAGGTAAGACAGCCTTTTTTTCATAAATCATTATTTGCTGACGAGAGGACCAGGAAATCAAAATGGCGCGAAAATTGTTGAGTTAACCGGCCGTATTGAAAAAGCTGCTATAGATAAATCATAATGCCCAGTTGTGCGCGGATAAGCCATAAAGTCCTAAAGTTTGATAAAGTTGGTAGAACGCTAAAGTGAAGTAAACACTTTAATTTTTACTTAAAAAAAAAGAAATTTAAACTTGTCAAGTTTAAAGTTGATATTTACGTACTATATTTAAGAGTTAGGAACTTAATGGCAAGGCGGACGGCAGTACATGTAAAACTACTTCACGTGGTTTTGTTCATTTTAAAATTCTTACCGACCAATTCAGAACTTCAGTGTGACGGCTCGTTGAAGATGTCTGAACTTGCTAAAAGTAGATTTTAGGTTGAAGCACGTTTGGGTTTTCGCTGAACAAGTGTGGTTGTTTTCTAATTCTTCTTTCGAAGTGAGCCCGAAGGAGCCGCAATGGTCTAATAATTATAATCTTATGATAATAAGTTGTATGGCAGAAGAAAGCACAACAGAATCGAAAAGGATGAAAATTGATCGAGTCTAAATCTGCGCGCAAGTGGCGAAGCGTCTGCAAAAAAGCGCACGTCCTACAGAATACCTTAAGTTTCCTAATATTACAATTTTTGTTTAAAACAAACTTTTGCTTTCTTAACGATAACCATTGTCGCCTAGCAACAATACGATCTCTTTATCTTTGATTTCATTCACAAGTTAATTCACATGTTTATTTATTAATTCAAAGGTTTGGTTTCAAAACCGCCGCTCAAGATGGCGCAGACATGGGATTAAGAACAAACGTCACGGAACTGAAGAAGCTGCATCTTCCATTGCACATGCTCCTGTTTTCCCGCCATTTTGCCGCCGTCCACAGAGTGCCGTGCCAACCTGGACTTTTCCCGCTTCTTTCATCAGGCCAAGCACTGCCACCGCTTTGGCGCTGAAATGCAAAGCAAAGGACCGTGCAAGCCCTGTGATTGGCTCATCAAGCGGACCACAAGCTGATGTCATGGCAACGGGATTCTTAAGTTCACCATCGATGATTCCTACTCAATTGCCTTACAAGCCCATGTTTACAAACTTCCCTTCTTCAATCAGAGAAAGCCGTCATTCGTTAGATGAATATGTTGCAGCTGTAACTTTAGCGAGTGGATTTTTAAGAGAACATTAGACAAGTTAAGGTTAAGGTTTCTCGGCTTTAGTTCAGACAGATCTTTCTTTCTGATTTTTTACCCTAAGGTTCGCTAACTACATGTTAATAAAGTTTTAATTTTATAGCTTATGTCCATGAATGTAATAAATAGTTGATTTACAGACTTATTTTTTGTTGCTGTGATGATATTGATTGACTCAATAATTTATAAGTTCTCGATATACTTGACTTTAGAAGGCATAAGCTTGAACTCATTATACGCTCTTATCAGCACCCACCTCCTTGGCCGATATAGTAAAGCCCCACCGCCCCCCCCCCCCCCTCCACCTTCCTCCCTAACACTTTCTAAAGCTGTACCGGAATTATATAGAAGTTCAGTTTCTTTTCCGTTAAGTCGCTTCCATTTGTAAATGCAGTAAGCTTCATAGCTCCACGCTCCCTTACAATGAGGCTATTTTCTAGTTTTCGAGGACCAGTTAGGGCTTTCCACAAGTTGCTCGGCAACTTTTTGGCAACTTTTCATGTTCCGAGCAACTTTTTCCTCTTCGAGCAACTTTTTTCCTCTCGAGCAACTTTCTTTATTTTGAGAAATTTCCAGACCGAAGATTAACGAAGATTATCCGAAGTTGTCAAGCATAGAGGTGACGAGAATACAGAAATCGACAACGAAGCGATATTGTCTTTTTATTCTGGAGACTGATTTAATACTGTTTATAATTCTGGAGACTTAACATTTCGGGCTCAGGACAGAGAGGGTTAGAAAAAATAGCTCTCCGTCAGATTAACTTAGCCGATCCGTTTCGTCTTTTTTTACCATATTGTTACTTATTTTCGTGGGAACTTAATTTCGCGAAAATGGAACGGGCATATTTCGCGGGACTTAATTTTCGCAAATTGGCCAAAAATGCGTAATTAAGATAAAAACGACAATAAAAAACGTTTAAAATAAACAATAAAAAACGTTTAACCCCTTTAAACTATAGGCTGGTTCTCATATGATCGCCCCGATCGTTTAACCCCTTTAAACTATAGGCTGGTTCTCATATGATCGCCCCGATCGTCTCTGTCGCTTCTGTCGTTTGCAAAGTCTGAGGTGATTGGAGCAAGCAAACTTTTTGAAGCGACAGAAGCGACAGAGACGATCGGGACGATCATATGAGAACCAGGCTTGTGTATCCGGAGCAGGAAACCAATATTTTCAATTGTGTTTAAAATAAATGTTCGCGGGTCTTATTTCGCCATTTTTTTGAAAACCGCGAAAATCGCGAAAACTTAAGCTGCGTTCACATTTAGCCCGAAACATGTTAGAAAACATGCTTGTTATTGCATTGTTCACATTAGGTGTCAGTATCAAACACGTTTCATGCCTGGTGTGTAATTTATGCGGTTTCACGGTTCTTGCATAAATCTTTACACTTTAACCGTAAAAATATAGCTCGAAATTACAATAAAGTTTCCATTAAATCTTTGTCTTTCTGTCTATTTTCAAGCCCTTCGAACAGACTGACAGTATTGTCAGAATTTGTGCTATCAGTCAATAACAGAAAATTTTTAGTTTGTGAAGTTTGTTTTTGCATTGCAATGCTGCAATGCTGCTTACTTTTAGCATTGCAGCGTGGCAATATTCTGCCAAATATTCTGCTTTCTATCCATCACCGATAATAGGCCATTTTACAGTTGTCTGCTCAGTTACCTGGCCTTTGAATGGAAGTGAGGCTGGAGGTGACCTTGTTTTGATACAGACCTCACTACTTTTGTTATGTAAATCATGTTGTTCTGATGCTAACTAGTTTGGATTTACATAATAAAGCAGAGAGGTTTGTATCAATGCAGGGTCACCTCCAGCCTCACTACCATTCAAAGGCCAGGTCACTTAGCAGTCAACTGTAAAATGGACTATTCATATTGTATCGCTTTATAAGCCAATATTTTAAATAAACATTTGGTCACATAGAAGGCCTAAATTTGAAGCTTTTCAGGCACTCGCCTCCTTACTGCATGTCCGCCATTTTTAATTTGTTTAGTCTGATCATGATTGAAACTACCTCGTGAGGTAGTTTCAATCATGATCAGACTAATCATGTTTCAATCATGATTCGCGCAATGCACTGCCTGATGTGAACACTTTTCACAAAAAAACATGTTTCATTCGTGATTAGACTAACCATGTTCCGGCCTAGTGTGACGCAGCTTTAGTCTCGCGAAAATAAGTAACAATAAGGTATATGTGTTGGAAATCAGACCAAGCTACACGCATTCCGCGTCTAATGTTAATAATATTTAAATTTAAAATAATAAACTTATATTCAGTAAACAACTGATATACTTTGACCGCGCATGCAATATCGGGTTATATTTGCCGACAAAACTCAATTCAATTTTGTGGCTGATATCAGTTCATCAAGCGGATAATCAAGGATAACGCAAATCAAAGTTTCTTTCATTACACAGATCCCGCAACCTATATCAGTATTTTGGTCGAAATACGACATCAGGATTTTTCACGTTTCCCTGCGTTTTTTTTTTAATGGTACTGAAAAATAGCGGAAGGCTTCATGTTTCGCAGTTTGGACGAAACCCCATAAAACCGGTAGTTAAAGCCGATTGCAGAAGATCAAACAAGTCTTTATCATGATCGAATGAATGAGAAGGATTAAGAACCGGAAAAGCTTAAGTTTGTTTTTTAAACAAACTAATAACAAACTTAAAAACTATCTTTTCGGCGAGTAATGCGATTAAATGCAAAGTCTACCCTTGAAATACCGACATGTCATTGTCAAAGATATAAAGTTTATATTAACATTTGGAGGGCCACAGGTTTGTTAGCTTTGTTATTTAGTGTTACCCTCATTTTAAATAAAGTCTTTATTATTATTATTATTATTATATTATTAGACTCTTCGGACAAAGGATTCTGTCTGAAAAAAAAAAAAGAGCTGAGGGTAAATGCATTGCAGCACAACATTTGACATTTCCGTTGCTATGGCAACAGGTTTATTCGCTTAAATCCCAACAAAGTTAATTAAAGTGATATACTTTCACTTCACGGGAAGAACTTTTAATAGGCCAATTGAAAACTAACAAAAAGTACTTCATCTTTCAGAAATCATATACAAGTAAGCTACTGGTTTCGCCGACAAAAGCGATTTATGGTAGCTAATCACTGATTATTATAAACGCAAATGTTTTGAAAAAGGATTACGACCGGAACTGCTTATAAATCGAAGTTTCAATTGGTTTAGCGTACGTGCTAAGTCGCTAACTTGATAATCCAAAGAATGAACTTTAGAAAATCTTTGATAAACATATGTGTTTGTTATCTAAAACACCGAGATTTGACCACTGAAAAATTGCATTTTTTCTTGCTGTAGAAGGTAGCCAAAACAATTTTTTTGGATTTAGATATAGATAGTACACTGTCGCTTGTGTAAAATTGTTCAGTTGCATAAATACACTTAGCTCGTAGTAGCAAAGCGCGCGAAACGAGTGCAACACGCGAAACGCGGGTACAATCTCTCCAGCCACGCGTGCAACGCGTGCTCTTTTCTATCACGGAAATTCTATTCATTGTTAACACAGCAAGAAGCGGGGTGGTTTGGGTACAGATGGATCTTATCGTCAACTTTATATCCGGATGACTTCCCCCAGTTTAACACAGCGAGCGAGAGGTGCCCGTTTGGGTTTTGACGGCTAATCGATGTAGAATTAGTACTTAACTTTTTTCCCCTCTAGAACTGTTGTACTTTGAAAGTGTCAGCAGGGAGGCGAGTCATAAGAATACGTCAGTTAAAAAATACTTGTACTGTATACTGTAAGAAGTTTTTCAGCGCCTAACTTCTCTGCCGAACGCCGCGGTTCAGACGCAGCAAAAGACTCTCTTCTGCATGGATTCTTGACCGGCCGCCATTTTGGATCAGAAGGACGAACCTTCTGGACTCCAGAACTTGACCAAGTCGTTTATTTTTTTTCTTTCTTCGCGCTGTAAAGTCAAGATACAAAGAGTTTCTTAAAACATGTAAAGAGTTTTAGTTTTGAACTTTAATAAAATTGCTTTCCTCATTTATTGCAAGCGGCGAAAATTGAAATCTTTCGTTTTATGAAAAACACCGCTCGTATTCTGAAGTTAAAAAAGGCGGCCAAAATTTCTTTTGAATGGCAGCAAATTGGCTAAGCAGTATCATTAATTCACTTCTTTTTGTTGCAGCATTTAAAAAAAATCTGAGTTTAACAACTTGGAGCAGCTTATTAATAAAAAAGTCAAAGCAAACCACAAATGACATTACAGATGGCAATCACAATCGTGCGTTCTTGGCGAAAGTTATAAAATTTTGATCTTGGTACATTTCCTAGCTATCATGCTTTGAAAGAACATCAACTTGAAATGAAAAAGAAATAAGAACAACGATTGCGCGCGCGGGTCTTCTAAGAACGCAAAGTCCAAAATTTAACTTTTCAGGGTATGGCCGCATTTTACTTTCGTATGCCATAAACAGAGCGGTATGCTCAATGAACAGTTGCGCAAACTCAAATAGAAATGATCTGAAAAGAGCATGCCGGTAATAAAAATTCACGGCGCGGGACAACAGTAACCTTTGCCTTTACGGGCCCGGCGCTACGTTTGAGATCCCAAACGATCGCGCTTCGGGCTCTCTCTCGCTCGCGCTTCGTGCTCGAACTTCACCTCTCCCTCCCCTTCGGACGCCGGCCACGCAGGCTAGTTAAGTTTATTCGGTGTAGTTTTGAGGACAACATTTCAGCTTGATTTTAGCGGCTGTACCTTATCCTTTAAATTTTTCGAAAATGAAACCCATAACTTTCTCTTTACTTCATATCTACATCGCTCGCAGACTGAGAATTAATGCATACTGTTCTCTGGGTTCTTAGCACAAATATTTCTGTTCTTATTGAGCAATGTTGTATGAAGTTTCCTTCAAGCAGTTTTTTTTTACATTTACAACAAAGCTGGGATATGTTCTGTAACTTTCAATAACGATCAAACTTAATTTATTCGTACAATACCTGATACCTTACCAAAAAGACCATAGTTACTAACTATGAAAAGACGAGTGATGAGAATTAAAAGAATCGTCACCCATGCGAAATAAATTCTCAAAAGTGACATAAGATAGATAGGAGCTATTCAGAAAAAAAAAAAAACGGTTTAAACAAGAAAATCCAATAATTGATCGGCTAGGGCATTGTGAAACGAGCGGTTACCGCTTAATTCTGTAGCCGCTATTGAGCGGTGAAAAAGTTTGTTTTAAATTGTTGAATTTCTTTAGTTATCGGCCGACAGTTAGTTTCGTTAGTTATCGGCCGAAAAACCAGTTTTGTCGGACCGCTTTGTTGTTCGTTGATTGACGGCTGTCAGTGTATAAATAAGGTTTGGGGTTGTATGGGCTCTTCATTCAGTTTGTGCAGCAGTTACTGTAACAAGTTTATCAGCTCAGTTGTAATGGAGAGTCATTACTTTAACTCAGTTGTTTCTCTCGTGGATTCTGCGGTTTTACCCAGTCTTCCTGTCCGTGCTCCGTCCTTGGCACCAGTCTTCTGTCCATCGCTGACTGACTTCTCCATCAGCAGGATCCTGGGTCTAGAGAATGACGTAACACATCAAGAGCCAACATGTTCTGGTGAGTCAGACTTAAGCAATTCTGTAAACAAAGATGTTACTAATGCGGTCACTATGTAATACTAGGATGATTCAGAACCAAAAGAGCCGAGGTCACTGACAATTACAAATTAAGTTTCTAGTGGTATTATCAAGCTGTTTTCTTCAAAATCACCCTCTCAATCAGTTGAAGAAAAGGAATGAAAGGATTTTATTTTAGTAGCGAGAATTCAGGGCCGTAACTAGCAAGAGGCAACACGAGGCACTTGCCTCGTCTAGAACCAAAAATTAAAACAAGTAAATGTTTAGCTAGGAAAATAAACCACAGTTGAACAAGACTGACTTTTAAGAAGAGATACCTTGTAAAATTTCTGAAAATAGCGTTAAGGCATCTTGTGGAAAGATGTGTGTGGAAAAAGATACAATTTACGTGTCTCATCGAGTAAAAGTCTGAGAAAACGATCGAGAAATGCTTTGAGAACACAAGCCGATGGAGCAGCTTTTTCGAATTTTTTCCTTTTATTTCCTTTCATTTCCTTTCTATGTCCTATTACAAACGAAAGACTACTCAAATTCACCTCCGTGCACATGTTAAGATTACCGGCTGTTAGTTAAAATCTTACTTCAAAAACTGGAGCTATTTAAAAATGTTAGTGTTTCATTTTTCATCAACAGCACTGGTGGAATGTCGTCACTCTATTCCGACTGCAAGTCCTCAACACAGCTACAGTGATACCAGCCCACGATCATCTCCTTATTCCGACAACACAAGTTCCACCAGCGACTGCGACAGCGATCCCGATCAAGTATCGACACATTCCGAGCAGCCACCGAGGAAGAAGCGACAGCGAACGACCTTCTCGCCGATTGAGGTGTGGGAGCTGGAGCGAGCGTACAAGCGGCGGCCATATTTGATGAGTGAAGATGAGGAGGAACTGGTTCAGAGACTTGGTATCCCGGCTAGAAGTTTGAAGGTGAGTTAGATTTAATTATGTTGTGAAAGTCTTGTGCTACTAAAATTCTGACCCCTGAAAAAGTCAATCAAATTATTTATGTGCTGCATTTTGACACCCAAATGAACGGTTTAAAACTAAAAACAATGAATTTTTTCCCCATATTTTGAAGACTTTAAATTGTGTGTTAAATCTAGACAATAATCCATTAATTGATTTTTTTTTATTTTGTCATCTATCTGTGTGACAATTTATGGATTTTGTTACAAACATACGCAGAGAAAAGTTAACTTTAGTTATCAAATCAAGTTTCGCACAATATGAAATAAAATTTCCTGTACATGACCAATTTAACATGTTTTGTAATGTTATCGTACTTCGATTAATTTGCAGTAAAAACACATAGAAAAGGTTTATCGTCGTATAGAATTTTTTATTCATTTCAATAAAAGTAATTTTACTCGAAAATTATTGTAAAACTTTCAAGGCCATGTTGATCAGGTTGATTTTTTGTTGAATGCAATTAACAATTTATTTGTGTTTTCGTTCCAGTATTGGTTCCAGAACCGACGAGCCAAATCAAGAAAAGAAGGAAGAAAGTTCACATCCGTCCGTCAGACCAGCCCGTCAAACCAGTTTGAGCGTCCTGCCACTAGAGTCATGCCTTGTGAGAGAACTCAGTTTCTGATCCAGTCCCCTTCAGATCACTGGAAGCAAGCTGAACGTATGTCCTACCCAGTGCTGGAAAACCAGTTAGAAGATAAGTCGCGCAGTCGACCAATCACAGCAGACTACCATTACTCGTCATTCAAGTCCAACCAGTTTAGAAGCCGTTCATCGTTCCTGGTTCCCATGTTCCACCCGGACCAGTTCAAGAGAAGACCAGTTGAGCCCGCAAGACTATCGTACAGCCGTGACTTACGTAGATTCAAGCCGTACTGAATGTAGGTTTTTGAAAAAGTTTTAGAAAGAAATGGTCTAAAATACGAAGCAATTTTCATTTTAAAACCTGTGAATAAAATAGTTTAGGCGTTAAGCTTTGTAGTGAAGAAATGAAACGTTTATGTAAACAGATGTAATTAGAATTAAAAATAGAGTCATTTAAAATGTACGTTTACTGCAAAAATAAATTAGTGTGATAATCAGCTGGTAGTATTGTAAATAAACACATTTTAGAGTTAAAAAAGCGTTGTGTTGTTGTACTAAGTATATAATATTTAACTATTGGACGAGTTTTATCAAAATGTGGTGATTTGTTCGTGGCAAGCAGATCAATTATTGGCCGAAGCTGAAAGCTGAGGCGAATAATTGGTCTGCAAGACACTGACAAATAACGATTTACAGTATATTGCGGAAACCGAATTCAATAATTGCTTTATCATTCGAAAACGAGTTGCCATTTTTTCTTCGAATTGGTCACAACTGCACTTGAGCAGAATATTTTTTTGCAAAAATTACTTTCGGATGGTAATGTGCATGAGCAGCGCGCCCATTATTTATAGGCAGTTATTTGCAGGTCACGTGGTGGGCTATTGACCAATGAAAAGGAAGGAAAAAGTGCATCGAATAATAAATATCATTCGATGCATTTTTTCTTCCTTTTCATTGGCCTAGAGCCCACCACGTGATCTGCAAATAACTGCCTACAAATAATGGTCTGCTCACGCGCATTAGCGTCTGACAGTGATATTGCTACAAATAATATTCTGCTTATGCGTAGGTATGCCGAAGGTACTTGTAGCGAGCATATCAATTATTTGCCGATGCCGAAGAATGAGGCAAAAAATTGATGTACTCGCCGCCACTGACAAACCACGTTATTATTCATTCAAAATATTTCTCTGTTTCTGATTGGCTTTCAATCCCCGGTTAATTCCAGCTAACCGGCTAGCGCCGACCAAATTTGGAAGAAGGTCCAATTATACGACGATTGACGTCATCGTCCAGTATCAAAAATTAATGGATCGCAACCTCGTTCCCACGGCATTAACCGATCGCAACCTCGCTCCCAAGGATCGCTGACGTCACGTAACTGAACGGCTTTGCTGCTGAAGCGCGAAAATGGCCGCTAGGTTTAAGCATTACGAAGAGGTAAAATATTTTAGTTATTAGAAGACAAGGAAAGTCAAAACACGGAAAAAGCAACGAAGGGGAGTCGATCGATTTTGAAAGCGTATCTTCAAGAGGAAAAAAAACCCTAATCCAGCCACAGCGGAGGACTTTTTTTTTTGAGCAGTTTTACAAAAATTCTACGTCGAAGTAAGCAAGAACGATGGAAACCTGTACTCGAAAACATTGCTTTGTGTCATCAGATTTAGCTTTAATAGACACTTCAAGAAGTGCTAAATATCGACATTATAAAGAACAAGAAATTTAGTGAAGGTAACCGAGTTTTTGAAGTTTAAATCAAATTTAAAAGCGAACGTTGTTGTGTATTTGTGTACTTTGCCTACTGTCAAAACCCTATTAAATTTGTTTTGTGCATTTGGAGCTCTGAAAATATTTTGAATGAATAATAAAACAATTATTGAATTCGGCTTTCGTATGATATGAAGAATTATGCAGATCTCGGAGGGTGTAATTGTTAGTTAACCGCTGTTTTTGTACAAAAAGGTATTCGTACTGAGCATGAGTAGAACATTATTCGCAGCAGCGACTGCAGCAATGTAAATGCCAACGTTGAAAATCAAAATAATATTATTGATACAATCACATAAATATAAATAAAATGGAATGCAAATTTCATATAATGAAAGGGCCGAATAACCCCTAAAATTCTAGTAGCAACAATGGAAATTTCTCTTCAGAAAATAAGAAAAAAGAAACCTATGAAGAATCTAAATAGCCTAAAGTTGTGCTATCCATTCATGTAAGAACCTGTTTTGTCTAACTTGGGAAAATGCAGGTTCTTGATGATACTCGCGGGGTTTTACTGAATTATGAAGACATTATTTGGGACATAATACTATTGTTCGAGCATCGGGCATAATGCCGGCATAGTATAGTACGATTTATTTAGGGGGCGGGGGTGGGGGGATTGGGCAAATTACAAAAGAAAATTCTTGCACAAGAAAAATAGGAGAAAAAATCGTTTACAAGTAAGCATGGGAAAAAAATCAAGAAAGCACCACCTACTAAATAAATCTTGCAGAGGGTTATATTCTTAAAAATAATTATCTTGCAAATAGCAATGTTGAAAAAATCTTACTCAGAAAAATTTCCTTACCTCCTCCCGCTTCGAAAAAATTAATGGTCGTGCCTAGTTCACTCACCGAAATCACGTCACCTGTCTAGCACGTGATCATAGAGACGATATCTTGTTACAGTTGGTGCTGACAGGTAACGCTATATTAGCTTGTTCTGTATTGGAGTCCATAGCTTTGTGCAGCATCGAAGGACTGGTTGAATCTTACAGGTTTGTTTCTGATACTGTTAACATTTATTCCCCACCCGTAGTCAAGAAATCAGTAGGAAAAAGTCCCATAGCCTTGATTATGATCTCGAGTTCAATCGTATTTTATGATTATACTATAATTTATATTCAAGCTGAGCGAATCGAAGTTGAAGTGCAGTTTGATTTTAGAGTTAGCAGATTGTTCGTGGCTTTCCATATAACCTACCTTTGACGGGTCTTTGGAGTCGAAGTGCGGTATGGCTTTGTTTCGCCGCTATAACAAGGTCGAACACTTATTTTATTTGTTAACACATGTACGTGTAACTATATAATGACTGATCAAGTTGATCTCTTGCTTGACGCTAGCGTGATCATACGAACTTGATCTGATTTGACACGTAATACTAACGGGCTTTAGTATGCAGTGTAAGTTTATAATTGAGTAGCTTCGTAGCGTGTGGGAATTAGTAAGAAAACTCTTTAGATGTAAGTGTTAATTTTCACAGCCGTGTTTGTCGACAGTTTAAAGGGGGCTAGGTCACGGCATAGGTAATTCCAAGGCGGCCCAAGCTCACGATGAGAGTAGTTGAAATAATTTATATAATGCTCTTTTGAAATACGCGAAACGTGACTCTTCTAAGCTGTGGAGGGCCGAAATAATTCGAACTGGCATAACTCGCTTAAAACGCCCCGGATCGGCCTGAGAACCGAGATAATAACAGACATAACAACAAGACATTGATGTAAGTTGATTTTATTGCATAATATCATTATATATAGCTATAAATTCGAAAGCGTTTTCTCCCATACAAACCTTTATAAATACGAACCGTTGTAACGCAACACTTCCATTTGCCAACAGGCGAGGGTCACGTTTCGCGTGTTTCAAAAGAGTATTATTAGCGGAGCTCCCAGCGGCCCGAAGAGCCGCAGAGCAGAGCCCCATACCCAGCAAAAAACAGATGACAGGCCTACCGTATTTATTCGATTAAGCGCCCTGGGCGTCTATTAAATGTTTGGACCTTGAGAGTGGGCGCTTATTCGAGACTGGGCGCTTATTAAATGTTCACGATTTTCAGCAAATAGTGAGTTTATTTTTCGTAACAAAACAATTTATAATAATAACAAAACGTTAAGATGTACCAAAGCAGAATTTAACTGTTCATTGAAAGTTTCTGTAAAATACTAAGAAAACTTAGTAGTACTAGTCAATTTCAATAATTAATACTCCTCTTGTGCACTTCAGTTTTCTGTGGGGTGGGGGGGGGGGGGGGGGGGCGCTTATTCGAGGCTGGGCGCTTATTAACTTTTCCTACCTTGTGGGTGGGCGCTTATTCGAGGTGGGCGCTTATTCGAGGTTGGGCGCTTAATCGAATAAATACGGTACACAGACTCCTACTTCGTGACATTTGTACAAAGTAAGCCGTTCGGTAGAATTGGATTTGGTCGTCCAATTTATTTTGATGTTTCAAAGGTGTTTAGAAAGGGCACTATGCTCTGTCAGTTGTATTATAAGGAGGCGATTTTAGGTTAAGTAGAGTCGAAAGAGTGCAGCTCAGCAAATGTGTAGAGGTGAAAGATCGGCACAGTTTCCCGTTAGTACATTTTGACACCTCCGTATTAATTTTTGCTATTGCTGTTAGTCTTGGCTCATTCATATTCGCAAGATATATTTAAAGCTCTCAAAATGTTCGCTCTGGAAGGACACAGGTCTTATTTTCCGTGAATATGTTGATTATATACTTGCATTTTATATTTGCAAGGCCGGGCCCGGCTGTTTATGATGTTGCAAGGTGTGTTGCTTTTCCGTCAGGGATGACATATTTATTTCTGTCCAGTTTAGCCAGAGACTGCGTAGCTTTACTTCGAGAAAGCTATTGCTTTGTTTTAGAGAGACGTTACTGGGTACAGTCGTTAAGGTTATGTATCTTGCATCAATTTTACCGAGCGTTTAGTCTTTTGAGCTCGATGTTTTAGGTTTTCACCTCAGTCCGTTGTTCGTTTTGTGACATTCTTGCACCACAGGATAAATGTTAATAGATTTAACAAATATCGATCTACCACACGCAAGTCGGTTGACTTTTTTGCGAGTTGTGTATGCCACTGTATATAATAACCTGAATTCTACGCGCATTTTGATTGCTTCTTAGACTTACTTATGATCTATTAGAGTACAGACACATGGATGACGTCACGCGGTGGAGTGACTCGCGCGCGTGATCAGTACACTTCAACTGAAGTGTACTGAAGTCTTGTGTTATTATATAAAACAAATAGATTCCATTTTGCCGTGGGTCTGTTCAGTTATAGATCACAGAAGACGTCAAAATGTGGTATGAACATCAGTGACCCACTCGCCTACGGCTCGTGGGCCACTTTCCTGTTCATACCACATTTTGACGTCATCTGTGATCTATAACTGAACAGACGCACGGCAAAATGGAATCTATTTGTTAAATATTTCATATTTTTCTTGGTCAGCATGGCTAGCGGTATGGTTCGCGGGCACGTGCGCCCTAGCGACGAGACGATGCGATGTTGCCCCATCATGGCGGCCATACTCCAGAAATAGGTTTAAGGTTAAGCTTATGGTTAACGTCAGTTTTCATCTTTGATATTGGACATCCATGTCATGGTCAATTGACAGCTGTCAAAACAAGGTATCCGCTGACCGGTATCACATGACCATATCGCGGGCTCACACATAGAACTCATCAAGGTCGAACTGGTTTACATTGGATCGCGTGCTCAAGTGCTCTATTTTTTCTGTTGTCGGTCAGTAAATTCGGATTTTTGAAGGGTGAAGTAAATAACCAACTCACAAGTGGTTCAATGACTGCTCCTCCAAATGATGACAAAATCAGCTTTAGCAGTGAAAGGAGTAAACATGTTGTGTTGCGCAGAGTATAGATAAGTTGGCTTACAGTTAGATTTATTATTGTTAAACGTTACATTTCTGAGATATATCGCAAAATAAATGTATGTTTTATCCCATCCACAGACACCAGTAAAGATGGGTGAAAATCAGATTGACCTACCTCCTCGACCTCTGGGTTTTGAATATATGTGTATAGCCATTCGTGAAACAGATAAAATGCGTGTCATTCTGGGTACAGATCGTGAGATAAGAATCATCCGCCAAGTTGTTGAAGAATCATGGCCTAAAGGTATACAAGAAGAAATTTCCAAAATGAATGGCGTGCATCAGTTTAAGTTGAAAGGGAATCCATTCTCGATTATTTCATCATCAACTGAAGCAGAAAACTCCAGGAAGATGGCAGCAAATGTCCTACACAGGCTCTACCGAGATGGATGGAGGCTTCAGATGGCTGGTAACTTTACGCAAACAACAGACCTTGCTACCTGGATCTTCAAGAAAGACCCAGTTGGTGTATGGCTATCCCTACCACTGCTCATTGTGGGCCTTAGCTGCTTGAAGAGTTTGATCGTACTGAATGCACCGATGGAGCTTCACCAGATGTTCAAAGATGTCATGGAGAAGACCTGGCCAAAAGGAATAGAAAAATGGTCTTATAAAAATTATGTTTTGAAGATCAAATTGAAAGGCTATCCATGGTGTGCAGATGGAGAGGAAACAGTCCATGCAACAGTGATCATCCATACCCTTGTGAATGAGCTACTTATGAGACAGTGGAAGTTATATGGAAACTTCAACCTTAGAAGTAGTGCGAACACCCTGTTTTTCGAACATGATCCGAACATTGCTCCCGTGCTGCAGCCTATCCCAGAACACTTCACAATTAGCTTTAACGGCGAAAACTTGCTTAGGCTGATTGGCAATACGGAGGTCTTGTTGCCTCCTGTCCGAAATGTACTTCAAACCTTTTGGGACAGAGAAATCCAAAAAGAAGAACGCTACGCCGAGAGCTGGCAGTTCAAGCTACATGGAACCCCATGGTGGACATCAGGTCTGGATGCAGCGAACTCAAGACTTCTGGTCGTAAAGCTGCTGGAAGCCATGCAAGCAAACGGGTGGAGTGTTGTTGCTGCCATTGATTGCTCAAAGAAAACGCAAGATAAAAACAGCCTGCTCTTCAGACAGTCCCAACCAAGACAGTCTCCATTTTTTTGCATAAGCTTGAATGAGACTGACGAACTGCGACTGATAAATGCACCAGAAGATGTTACAGAGGTAGTTCATTGTGAATGTGGTTTTACCCTTACTTCCCCATGTCAGTTCTCAATTTCGAAATAAACAGAAAGTAGCCTTTAAAGACAAATTATTAGCACAGTGAAAACAATGCTTAGTGGTTTCCATTTAAATGTTACACTCAGGCTCTGGGCATTATTTTTTTCAACTCTTTTTCAGCGGTTGGAAGTGATGAAAAACTTCTCTTCTTGTTTGATATAGCTTGCAAACAGGCTCCCAATTATGGCGGCTCCCTCCCTCCCCCCAGGCCACGCGCGGCTCACTTCACTCCTAGAGTTTCGAATAAATATATGTTTAAACTCACTCACAAGACAGAATATCTGGATCAATTTAGGTTTCTGGGAAACTGCTCACCTACCCCTCCCCAAACCTAACATTAACCCTTACTTATCGCTTTGGGCAAAATGCTAGGTTTGGGGAGGGGTAGGTGAGCAGTTTCCCAGAAACCTAAATTGATCCGAATATCTTGACAAACCAATTTTTACGCTGCGCACGCAATATTTTCGGCACCAAAACGTGTAGCCTTCTCCCCCAATTTTTGCTGCCCGCCTGCTCTACCGCCTATAGAGAGGATCACTTGTACATACCCAAAACTTTTTGACCTTGTTAACTGACTCAATATTTTAACATTAACACTTTATGCTCATTTATCTTGTGTTATTCAGCTTTGCCAAGAAGTTATTCAATCTCAGTATGTCCTTGGCGTTCGAAGGACACAGCTTTACGGCACCAGTCTTGAGTTCAAACTAATGGGCAACCCATGGAGCTGTGGACATCATGGTCATGATGGAATCCACGGCAGAAATTTGATATGCCATTTAATTTCTGCTCTGGCAAGCCGCTGCTGGAAGCCAGTCATATCGATAGAAGTGTCAGCCAAATATGTTTACCAAGACAAAGGTGAAGATTATCCATTAGATGTGGATAGTATATTCTTCACATATGACCCCACAGCAGCGCAAGAAACAGCACCAGCTCCTTACGCCCAGCCACCGCCTCATGGATTACTTCCACAGGGTGGACCAGCACCACCATTTGGCGCTCCCCCTCCGGCTGGTGCCCCTCCACGGCCATTTGGCGCTCCCGCACCAGTTGGTGCCCCTTCCCCGCCACTTGGCGCTCCACCTCCGGCTGGTGCCCCTCCCCCGCCATTTGCTCCCCCAGCCTACGGAGCATATCCACCACCTCAGTGATGTAATCTGGAACAGTTGTCAGTACCCAGATGGGGTCTTGTATATAGTATGATGCCCAAGCAGAGCCTTGTTTTTAGTATCAAAACAAGGTTTTACATGTAGTTACTAAACATGGTCCTGTATATGGTGCACAGACAGGAAATGCGTTCAAAGTAAAACCAGTCAATAGGATTTGCTGTCAGATATAATAGACACATGATGCATAAGAAAAAAAAAATGTTGAAATTGTGCTATTCCAGAAAATTTCCATCCCCCATCCCAGTGAAAGGTTTTGGTTTGGAATCCATGGGCCACCCCTCTGGAAATCCTAATTTCGGAGATCCCCATGCCCTAGGAGTTTTCCAGGGATTTTTCAATGACCTTTCGTTGAGCCGGTATGGATATTTTTCTGGAACCACTCATTGTATACATGGAGCAGTGGCGTGTTATTTTTGCATTACATAAGCAGTTCTTAGATAGGGTTGATAGGTTAAATTATATTAAAGAACCCTTGCATTGCCTTGTATAAAAACATTTTACACTAATAGGGCTTTGTTTTACTGAAAGGCATTGTAATGATGCATAAGGGTTTTTTGTTTTTACTTAAATGTATCCAAAACTAATATCTCAGCTTGTTTGCAAGCTGATTGATTTGATTGTACGATGTTTGATTATCGGTCAATCAGTATTTTATATTAAAAGCACTCTGACCAAATTATAGGATCTTTCTCGAATTTGTGCTTTATCTTATGACCAAAATCCATTTTAATAGGGATTAAACAATGTATTTTATAGTAAACAGTGTCAACAATCATTGAAGGAAAGTAGAACTATATTAATTTTCTCAGGTTGGAACACTCAGCTCAAAAGCTGGTAACCAGAGAGACGAAAAATATGGTACATTATTACAGTTTTCAGTGACATTAAATCCTCAACCATCGGTTTACGCTTTTTGCTGCCGTCAATCATCTTAAATAGTGTAGATAGAATGTCATTATTTTCAATTTTCTTATTTAGGGAAACGTTATAGGGTCAACCTCGTGTTTCCCTTTTCAAGATGTATTTTTAACATGTTTTTCTTTCATCTTAAATAATTCAACCGGGTTGGTAGTATTTGATCCATTTTGTTTGTTGCAATCTGTTTTTCATGGTTCGTTGGCTGTCGCCATAAGGGACGGACCATTAGAAAAGTGATGGGAGGGGGGGGGGGGAAAGCAAAAAAAAATTCACGCAAGGCGAAATGCCAAGAAAAAATTCGTGCAGAAGGAAAGTTACTATTAAGCACTAAAAACACCTGTAATGCTACACTTGATGAGATCAACTTTTCGACGAAATATATCAGGGAGAATGCTAAAAATAGCATTTCCGAACCTAGAAGTTTCAAAATTTTCTGGGGGAGCATGCCCCCAGGCCCCCTATAGACAAGCGTCTCCAGCGCTCAACTTCTAGTTTCATTAAAGCAAATTACATTAAGCCTGGCTCCCAGACAAGCAAAACATTTCTTCCCATACGCCGATGGTTATAGAAAATTCACCAACATTTGTAAGACATTCGGTATAAATTGCCGTTAACAAGTGCATAGGGTGAAGAAAACAATCAGTATATACTAGTTATGCAACGCTTTCGAGTGGTATACTACGGAATATCCCACGAGTCACTTGTATTTTCTCGGTATACACACGAGCCTTTAGGCGAGTGTGTATACGAAGAAAATACAAGTGACAAGTGGGATATTCCATAGTATACCACGAGAAAGTGTTGTGTAACTATTTTATACCATGCCATAGAAAATACGCTTACTAAATTTCATCGAGAATAAGATCGCAGCGCACGATGGGAAGGTTGAGTTGAATACCGTCGAATATACAACTGCTTTCCTGTATTCTGATTGGTTGTATTTTCTATGGCATGGTATAAATCATAGTATAAAATAACAGTACATGGCATTTGATTTTAATCATTCTTAATATTTTTTACAAATATAATGATAAAGATGGCCTTTAAGGGACTGGTCAATATGTGTGTGTGTGGAGGGAGGGGGAGGGGGGGTGTCAGCCGGAGTAGAAAGGGGGTGGGTCATGTTGTTTTGGTCTTTAACATAGAGGGTGAGGCATTTTAGTGACTTTAAACTGTTATAATCACAAGAAAATCCCCAGTGGTATTCATCAGTATAAACTGATAAATGTCTTGACGTGAGCAGTTTTAGATGTATTTCTAGCGATTTCAGAAGGCCCAATTATAAAAATTTCCCGGGGGAGCATGCCCCTAGCCCCCCTAGATGGTTTGTGATCAAAGCATCACTTTTGGTGGGCTCTCTCCAGCTGCCTCTTTTCCAATTGCTCCTACCCACCTCCCAGTACTTTGATATTGACCAGTCCCTAAAGGATTAAATCAATGAATAACCACATTTTTAGGGAAATATTCAAACTATTTAGCAAATGATTAACAAAGCAACATTCGTCAAAAGCATGGTATAAAGTAACAATACATGGCATCCGGTCTAAAAAACTATTTGTCTAAAAAAAAACATTTGTCAAAAAAAAAAATTCGAGCAGAGGGTTACACCTGCAAAAAAAATTCCTGCACAAGCAATGGGCGTAAAAAAAAAAATCCTGCAAGACGAAAATCCCCTACCCCCCCCCCTATCACTTTTCTAATGGTCCGTCCCTAATATTATGATAGACGGCAGCGAAAAACGCATTCGTTAGTTGGATTTTGAATTTTAGAGTTCGCATTTCACTGAAAACCGCAATAAAATGGTCTAAAATGTGATAAGCTAAAAAGGTTTAAAGAGGTTAGTTCTTAGGTAATATATTCTCAAAAATAACTGATACCATGCTAGAAGTTGAAATACACGGCAAAATCAGTATAGTTAATTATCTCATTTTGTCTAGAAGTTTTTGTTCATGACGTAAGACTTGTTTTTGTTGTTTTGTTTCCACAGATTTTAGCTTGAGTACATAAAAAAGCTGTAGGATTTAATGTCAGATATACATTGTGTTGTATATCAATGAAAAACGTTTAAAATCATATTTAGCTTGGTAAAAGTTTTTGCTTTGAATAAGCAGATCTCAGGTAGCTTTCATAAATTAATCCATGTTGTTAGGCAAATCGAGTGTAGCTTGCGTAGAAGGTAGCCTGCGAACGCGCGAGCAAGCAGCGAAGCCGCGACAACGAGCGGTGAAGCTGCAAGGGGCCTAGGGAGAAGGAAGGCCCCTCGCGGCTTCGCAGCTTGCTCACACGTGCGCTTTGGCTCCAACAAAACCGCCAGCTACATAGGCTAAATCGAGTGTAATTTTAGTTCTTTAAATAAAAGGGAAGATAAAAAGCTGTGACTTTAAGGAATTATATTAAACTCTTTTTATATAACTATTTTAATTACTAAACATTAGCTTTTAACTCTATTTTTATAACTATTTTAAACAATTAGATATTTTATAGTTTTAGAAATTGTATTTAGCAGGGCCCCTCTGGAGACCAGCCACTGTGCTGAATGGGCCACCCTGCATAAATAAAGTTTTACTACTACTACTACTTCAAGCAGCTCGCGAGAGTGATGACTGTGAGAAAATCCCTGGAACCCCCCACCAAAAAACAAACAAACAAAAGCAACCAAACAAACGTTAGGCAATTAAAACACTTGGCCAATTGTCTACCTGGAATTGATAACGGTAATTTCGGTCAGAAGGACTGACGCTCGAAACGAAAGCATCGGAAATTCTACACAGCGTTTATAACCTGTCTACACTGAAAAAGGCTAAGGCGGTTATAGCTCAATGATACTACCTAAAGAACAGGGTAACTGTATATAAGTTCGGTAAGCATGAATCGATTCCCTAAGAGTCGTAAACGATTTCAAACAACGCCTGTGGAAAATTAATGCACGCGCGCGGCGACCGAAACCAAGTCACCGAAAGGCTGGGCGTGCGAAGTGAATGGAAACACATTGGGTCTCCTGACACTCGATTTTTTTTAACCTCGCATAAAAATTAAAACCGTTAGTCGATTATTGCCAACGAGGCAGCCGAGCCAAGAGGCGAGGCTGTCGAGGCGGCAGAATCATAGAGCCGTGTGCGTGTGAGTGTATAGGCAGAGAAAATCTTACGTTCTGCGTAAGGGACTTTTTTTTTGACCATATTTGGGTGTAAGTAAACCCCATATTTGGGTTGTATTGTTCTTCCCAACTGGTTCCCAGTCTCTCTCTTGTTGCTAAAGAGAAGATGACCAAAATGGCGTCCACGCGGCTCGCTGTTAAAATTTTCTGTGTGGTCATTCACTCCTTTTACGATAAATACACCTTTATGGAACTCTTAACGGAAAGAGGATACCCTACAGAATACTCTATTGCCGAAAAAATGAACATCAAGGTCTCCAAAGCGATGAAATAATCTTTCGACTTTGGAGTCCTTTGATTTCTGAAGAGTGACACGAAAATCAAAAGCGGACTGTTGACTTCAAATGGAGTTTTCTTGACTTACGAGAATGCCACGGTCGGGTAAATGCTACCTTTATTCGCTTTAAGTGTTGCTTTTGTTTATAGCAATTGTTTAACCGATAATTTCTTACGAACAAACATGAATATTTCGCTCGTTGGCACTTACCGATAGGTACAACTAGTTAATTCTTTATTGCGCAAATTTTTGTGAAGTAACAAAACAAACAAAGTTTTTAGTTTATGAAGAAACTGTTGTGATGCAGCAAAAGAAGCACCGTTGATTATCAATTGGAAGTTGGATTACAGCCTGTAAAGTAAACAAACTGCCGTGGCGAATTTGGAAACTACGCTCCCACGAAGCCTAGCGCTCGAAACGTCAGTCTTTTTAAATTCGGCTAAGGCGGCTTATTTACCTTTATCAATGAATATCAAGACGAATTTATTTTGTTGAGTGCGACCTTTCCTAGTACTAAAATATGGTTGTTGCTATTTAAACTCCTGTTCTATTTTCAATTTTCATTTGCGTTTTATTTACTAGCTTGATGTTTATTTTCTGATCGTATTTGATAACATCGCACCTATGAACATTTAACAAAAGATCAATAGAAGCACTGCGTGTATTATAATTGTCAATTAAGCTTATTGAGACATTATTGTTTGCGCGTGTCTTTGCGAAGTGAGAAAATGTCACAAGGAAAAACTTTCAAACTTTCCAAGAAAAACGTTTTAAAACATGATTGTTTTTTCACCATTCTGGCGGCCACCTAGCTTTGATGTTACAAATCTACACAATGTTTTTTATTATATTTTTGCCATGTAAGGATAACAAGATATTTAGTTACGAAATCAGTCTTTAGAAAACAAATTTCAATTATAAATTGTTTTTATTTAAATTGTAACCCCTTTTATGAAAGGATCGAGAAAAGACTAGTCTAAACCAAGCTTCCTCGAAGAAAAAAGTTTACTCGGCAATTTTTTTTGTTTTACATGGCACAAAAGAACACTCGCAGTTGTTTACAAACTTAATTCTAGCGTGCTTCAATAAAGACAAAGAGTTTTTTATGTTGATTAAATTTATGTTAGTTTACGTTTTGGAAGTGTGACTTCTCGCTAATGAGTTGATTGACAGTTTTATTGTTCCTATAACGCCCGCCCACTTGTGAAAAACCATTTAAAACAGAAGGCGCGCGAGTTCTATAACAAATCTCGCTTGACTTGTAAAGAGAAACAACCTCTGCGTTAGTAACTCTACTGTGAAAACGAAAATTGAATTTGAAAACATGGTTTCAGGAGGAAACAAAAGAAAACTGGACGAGCAGGAAAGAGGTGAGTGAATTAAATTTAATATGTTTTAACGTTACCAAAGAAACTTAGTAGGAACTTTCTCAACTAACAACATGCGTCAAGTAATTGCTAGCGCTGTGCTTAGGTTTTCATTAACAAGAAGTTGATAAGGCAAATTAATAAAGTTTACAAGTTTCTTGAACGACAGCCTGTAAAAGACAAAGTGTAAAAGGTTAATTTGCAGAGGGGATTTATTTCTAAGCAGATTTTGCTCAAATTGTTTCAAACAGTTACAGTGTTGCTGTGTCTTGCGTTTAATCTTTTTGCAAGATTGTAATACTATAACGCGTGTTTTCGTTATAAGTTCAATTCTTAAACATAAGCTGCAAAAATCTGTCTTAAACAGTTCTCAATGTACCGCGATTCTCTCAAACCCTCTAAATTAGCGTTGTTAGAAGATTAAGTCTTTACTTACATTTGCGGGTTGCTTCGATACTTAACTTTGGCTTGTTCTTCTAAATAAAGTATTGTTATTGTTGGTTTCACGAATTCACGGTTTGCAGTGAGAAAAGCAGCATTCTTAATATAAAATTCTCTTTTTTTCAGGTGATATAATGCGTCAGAGACGCCGACGAACAGCTTTCACTGAGGAACAACTTGATCGCTTGGAAGAATCTTTCATGGAAGAAAAGTTTCCTGGAATCATCATCAGAGAACAACTTGCCGAGGAGTTAAAAATTAAAGAGGATAGAATACAGGTAAGGAAATTGTGTTTTTTCATAAATCACGATCATTGTGGGCAATGGGATCAGGGAAATTTTTGGAGTTAATGGTAAAAACTATTATGCTAGATGCATAGTTTGTTCGCCTATGAGCCATGAGGAGAAGTAGATACTTTAAGGTTAAACTTGTCAGGTTAGAATTGTTAATTACGTAATGCGTTTAACGCCAAGGTATGCAGCAAACTGCGAACATCACTTTTTGTTTATTCCAGAAATTGTTAAATAGAAATGAAAATGAAATCTGCAAATTCTGAATTTGCCCCAAGTAGATCGTTATGATTTTGTAGGTTGAAGCGGGTTTGAAATTTTTCTCTCAACAAGTGAAGTTGTTTTCGATTAGTTTTCTCGGAGTCAGCTTGTACTAGAAAGTACGTGGAGGAGCCGCAAAGGTCGAGTAGATTATAACTTACAGATAATAACTAAATTAATATGACAGGAAAAAAACGATGGAATTGAGCAAGTCTAATTTTGCGCGCAAATCGCGAAACGTCAGTAATCACACGCGCGTCCTACTTAATACCTTTCGTTTCCTTTTTATGTTTTTGTTATCATTTAAAACGAGCTTCCTAATTCATATGATAGTCTTGTAATTTATCTGAAACAAGGGCTGTACGCTTAGTAGACCTTTTTAATTTTAATTACACGATCGTGTGATGTTCTTTATAGAATTGCATCTGTATCAAGCTTAGATAATTATGATTTAATTTTAACATTAAGTAGCTGTAATGTCACATGGTTTGATATGGGGACACAAACAAAACAAGCAATTTCCAATAACTTTTCATTTCCGCGCTTTTATTCCCCTAGAAACAAATGAAGTTAATTTTATTTTTGATTAATTCACAAGTTATAATATTAATACTTTATTAATTCACGGGTTCTTTTATTAACAGGTTTGGTTTTAAAACCGCCGCTCAAGATGGCGCAGACATGAAATTAAGAACAAACGGCACGAAACTGAAGAAGCAGCATCTTCCATTGCACATGCTGCTGTTTTCCCGCCATTTTGCCGCCGTCCACAGAGTGCCGTGCCAACCTGGAGTTTTCCCGCTTCTTTCATCAGGCCAAGCGCTGCCACCGCTTTGGCGCTAAAATGCAAAACAAAGGACCGTACAAGCACTGTGATTGGCCCATCAAGCGGACCACATGCTGATGTCGTGGCAACGGGATTCTTGAGTACACCATCGATGATTCCTACTCAATTGCACAAGCCCATGTTTACAAACTTCTCTTCGTCAATCAGAGAAAACCGTCATTCGTTAGATGAATATGTTGCAGCCGTAACTTTAGCAAGTGGATTTTTAAGGGAACATTAGAAATGTAATTAGTATCTAGTTGAAATGCAAGGTTTTCCAGCTTAAGTGTAGACCAGTCTTTCATTGCGATTGTTACTCTAAGATTCTGTAACTGAATGTAAGTATATTTTAGTTGTTTCGCTTATGACCAGCAATGTAATAAAACTGTTAAAGTGCCTATGAAGTAAAAAATAACTTTGCTCAATTTGCTTGTTTATGTCTTAGTTAGCACGAATATGCGTGTTTAAGATATCAAAAGCGCTTTTTTCTAGTATTTTTTGAGCCTCGAAGTTTGGATTTCGCAATTTGAAGTGGGCCCTTTTCGCGCGCGGCCAAACGCTCCAGTTTCACCGGAAATGACGTACTTAGTGGTTCTAAAGACACCATGATTATGGCGTAAAGAGAGCAAAGAGGGCTGGCGAAAGCTATATTTCGGCTTTTGAGTCAAACAAAGGCAATTGCACAAACGAAACTGCATCAAATACACTTATTTCCTTTGGTGAAGCTTCGCAGAGTAAATGGAAGCGAAATTTCAATGTGTATTAGTATAGTAAAGCTATTCGTTCTGATGAAAACGCAAGAAGAAACGAATTCTGTTCCGTTGGCAGTTCGAGGATCGCTGTTCTCAGCAAAAGCTCTTCCTTGCCACAAATGAAACGATAAAGTCATGAAGCGAAGAGGAAATTTATCAAAAGAGTTATCTCTGTAAAGGATATGGTGGTCTCTCTATATCATTCTGCCCTGACTAGCCGAAGAAAGATTTAGCAGTCGCGCCAGGAGTTTACAATATGTTACACAGCTGGGTTCAGTATACGTGTTATTCTTTTATTATGAGACTTTGTTCCTCAAAATTTAATTTGTATGGTTAGTAGATCGTGTTATCATTCGTAAGGTAGCAGTCGTTTCCTTTCCCAAACACTTGAAACGATCGATCGCCAGACGCAAACGAATGCATCTGTGAAAGATGCAAAAATATGGAATGTAAATTCGACTTGAGTGCCGGTTAGAAATGCTTTTTTTTTTTTTTTCAAGTAGCGCGCTTCGAATGTTGTCATTCACGTCTGCATTTACGGTAGTATTCTATGGCGAATGCACTTTTAAACAATACACTGAGATCTTGCAAAATCTTGGACAAATTTTACGGCTCCCTTCGCCGGAATTATTTGCTGATAAACACGCACTGTAATTTAAATCAGGATTTATCGTATCCGGATAAAGAAGTCGACGGTTGAAAATATACCGTAGAGCTAACGAACCATTAAGAGCCAACAACTGCAGTTCTGTTTATTCTTGAAGAGGAAATTTTTGGTTTCGTTCAAGTCAAAAAGTGCTAATCTTGAGTTTGAAGAAGTGTTATCTTGCCGTGTTGTCAAGTTTAATTATGTCACTCTCACGCTTCGGAGAAATATGTCAGTCCACTGTACTTTCCCACACAAGAACACAATCAAAATGAAAGCGAGCAACTGATCGCTACTTGTATTAAAATCACCAAATCGTTATATAATACCGTACCGTACCGTAACCTGAATTTACACATTCGACAAGCAAGAGAAGCAAGCAACCTCGGCGCGGCAAGCAGCGCTCGTGTCAATTCCGAAGCACATTGCGACACTGCGAAACCACTCACAAAATCAAAGCCCGTCGATGTATGTGCTTTTGGAAACAATAAAAATTCTAGTTATTCATTTTTTATAGGGAATTTCTCATTTGAATCTGCTTCGCCGAACTTCGATCGTCCTCGTCGACCAGCGCTTTGTGTGAAAGAGCGCTTGATCGGCTTGCGGCGGTTGGACAGGTCCAACTAGCTACTTCAGTCCATTTAGTGTCACGATATTTCGTTGTGCGATTCATTTCTGCTAGAAACCCGCTCTGCCAAATTCGCAGATGGCAACATATCGTTCTTGTCGGACAAGATTTCGATTTATCAACGAAAAAGCAGCAACAATCTCAGGTGAAGTAGTGAACTTCACTGTGTATCAACAAAATCTAAGTGTAAACTGATCCGTGGAACCACTAACTACGTCATTCGAGCCAAATTCGTGTCCAGTCTCCGGACCCACTGTTTTGTCTTACCGAGGGCACTTTAGGCGGCAAAAAGTCCGATTTCTCTCTCTTTGACATTATTCTTTTTTTAACTTTTCGGAAAGTAGACATAATAAGCTACCAAAAAAAGCAAAAAAGTTTTTTACTTCATAGGCACTTTAAACTGAGCGACACTTGAAGTTCTCGATGTACCCGACTTTTAGATGTCATGCGCTTAAACTAATTAATGGCTACCTTCAATGATTGAATTTAGGCAATCTCAAACATTATCGCATTGGGATCCAATGAGACAAAGGTCCGGTTGTTCAAAGAACGATGGAGGTGCCATTTTTTCTCGAATAAGCGCAAACCTCCTCGGTCGAAATAGCAGCCCCCCCCCCCTCCCCCCACATCCCCCACACTTTCTGCAGCTGCATCAGAACTAATATAGAAGTTCAGTTTCTTTTCCATTTGTAAATGCCGTATACGTCCTAGACCCACACCCTCCGGTTATATCATGTTCTAGTCTGCGAGAGCCAGTTACCTTTTTCATTATTAGTTACAGCTCGTTGAAAGAAAAACATAAGCGCTCCCTCCTTTTTGGATACCCCCTTCCACCCGGTTTTCGGGCGTAATTCGGCGCATTTTGAGGAAATTCGTTAAATTGGTTGAAAATTGCTGTTGTTGCACTTTCTTTTTTCACTACGGTCGCAACTGTAAGAAGCATTGAAAAAAATCGTCTTTTTTATTACGCTATAATTATTCTTGAATCCTCTAGATGTCCTTGTGCTCTTAATTTACGATGTTGTTAATCTTGTTTTCTTAATTATTCTTGGGATATATTAACAAACCTTCGTTTTTTCCCGCAAAGATGCAAACTATTTTTGCTTGTTCCTAAATACATTTATTTCTTAAACTGAAAATTAAAATACTTACAGTGGAACTACTTCCGTATACAACACCACAGTATTGGACATGAATTATTGAAACTTGAAGCTTTACTCATTGCACTGCACGGATGAAAGCTAGAAAAATCACGAGTTATATTGAGCGACAAACCCATTTTCGGCAGAACACCAGTTAAATTAAAATTTCCTAAAATATAAAAAACATCATATTTTTTTAACAAAAAACATCTCATTGTTCTTAGTCATATTTGATCGATTAAAGTTTTATTTCAAACACAAGCTGTCAAATCTTCCTTAACCTGTGCTCTGACTGACGTCTTTCTCACTTTTTCTGAATATTCATTTGAAAAAAAGCTAATACTCCAGCAACCTTAGAACGACATCTGTCCATGTACCTGCAAAAATGTTAAATAGAAGACATCGCCCACAGCGGAAACCCTAACATGAAATGTATTCTTTTCACATTAATACACTGCTTCAAAGTTAAAACATCGTAGAACGAATCACTAAAGAGAATTTGAAATGCGTTTTGGTCTAGTCGCAGAGATCAGTTAAATAAAATGGCAATTAGGTACCTTTTCATGCCTAACTATTATATAACACCATGACAATTCTAATAAATTAATCGATCTAGGATGTTTAATTTCCGGCCACCAAGCTTTCTTAACGTTTCTCCGTTTTTTTTTTAATTTGCACAGTCCCAACAACAGCCTGATAGGACTGATCGTCTGTTCTCATCGCCGCACACAATGTTTGACACCAATCCAAATCCATTCTATTGCACGGCGATCTGAGCTGATTTACAACAGTTTAATTGTTTGATCGTTTCCTTCGCTGCTTGTCGTACTGTTCCTCCAGCAGTAAAGAATCGGGTTTAGAGACGAATTAAGATAGGTGAGAGTTGCTGTAAAGTAGAAAGCAATTTCAAAGTTATTTCCAGACATCTGGCCATAATTCATCAGCATAACTACGACAATAAACGGAACATAGCAAGTAACTAATGCCAACTGCACCCATAATACGCTGGAAACTGACTTCTTGTATCGTGCGATATTCAGTAGGATTCTTCCTCCGTTAGGTTGTCCCTGGGGGACATGAACTTGAAGTTGATGATGTCGCAGCTTTCGATAAATTTTCGTGTAAGAGAGCATTGAAGTTCCTAGAGAAAGTAATGTAAGGGCAAAGGCTACAGTAAAGGCAATTTGTCTATTCCAAAGGTACATCGATCCACATGAAACAGCAATCAGCCAAAAGCAAATTATAACTGAACGGACGCGCCTCGATTTTACAACGTGTCTGTTTCTCAGCCCCAACAACAGGGCGAAGAGTCTGTCCACGCTTATTGCGCTGGATGTGAAGACCGATACATCGCATAAAATAAAGCTCGAAGCATTATAGACTTTGTAAACGAAGTATATAGCTTTCGAGTTCATTCCAGTTGTTACAAACGACATTAGGGCTACAGCAAATAGTGGTTGGGAAACAAGTCCAATGCAAAGATCAGTGACCGCCAGATATCGGAACAGAAGTTTGGTTGGAGGGTGAATAGAAGTCTCTTTGTGAAGAGCAACGAGGATTAGAACATTGCCCAGTGTTGCGTAGCCTGAATTTCAGACATCCCTCTGTGCTCGCCTGCTCACCAGAAGAGACGTCTGAACACATTTGGCTCTAATGCCGTCCGGTGACGTCACTACACTTTGGTTTTAATTCATGCGGAAAAGTTTCTGTCGAGGCCATGAAATTGTGAAAGAAAAATCGCTTCAATAAAGGATTACAGGGTAACAAATTGTTTTAATAGTAAACTACTGAAGACTTGAGACAAATGAATGAGATTTTAATCGACTACAGTCAGGCGCTATTCTTTTACGGAACCGATTTAATCTGAACTGATTTGCTTTATCTAGCGATCAAAATAGCGGACAAATACAACACACTCGTAAGTACTTAAATGAATCAATTTAGACGGTTAGAGAGGCATCAAGAAACGGAATTCAATACAAAAATATCCTACTTGACCGTGGGCACTGAGTTCAGAAATCACTGGCTCATCGAGGCTGCAGGACATAAGCGTCGAGCGGCTTTGTTGACAAAACAAGAATATGTATAAATTTGGCAAAACACTGCATGTCGAAGCGACGAATGCCGCCAACTTAAAACCTACCGGTTTCCATTACTATTATTCATCCGTAGGTTAACTAATAAAGTAATAAACTCAAGGTAAATGACGAATAAATTCATTTCTGGGAAGGTGAACTCTTTCGAAACTCTTCGCAAACGTTTTCAAATTACAATCCTCGCGCGGTAAAATGTAGTCATAATTTCACATAATTATGCAAATAATTTTTAAATCAACCAATCAGAATCACTACCCGGTTTTCGGGTAGTGACGTCACCGGACGGCATTAGAGCCAAATGTGTTCAGACGTCTCTTCTGGTGAGCAGGCGAGCACAGATGGATGTCTGAAATTCAGGCTAAGTGTTGCGGAGATGGATAGAAAAATGTTTAAGGCTGAAAGGAAAGAAAAAACACCCGTTAGCCATATATAGATGCGCTTGTTTGGTTCATCTTGGTTGTGTAGTGTCCGTCCACAGTGCCTGCACTTACTGAACCGTCTTGTCGACTTGTAGCTTTCTTATTGCGTTGGGAAAACAAACCTCACGAGACCGGATATAGCACCTGTAAGCAGCTTGTGTTTCTAGAAATGATAACCGATCAATCTACTCTATTATATTTTTCTTCTGCCAAACGTCGAATAACCGACTCGCTTAATAACTTATTCCTATTTTCTGCAATCTAGTTTAAAACTTACAGCGATACACAGAGCAGAGGACTAGTCAATGGAAAATTAAATTGACTTTTTTTTATATAGAGCTGTTTTGGCTGTATAGATCTGCGTTTTTAATCATACCAAGCTAAGTAAAATGCACGAGAAACTCTTTGAAGTCGTGTTATCGAACAAGCTACTTTATTCTCATAGTGCCGACAACAGCATCCCCTACTTTTGCAACCATTTAACTTTCTCTTATTCAAATGTTTGGCGAGATGTTTATCAGACATGTATTTAGCAGATGTGGTAACATCATAGCTACAAATGTATTTTTAAGCTGGGCGTTTTTTTCTGTTTTTGTTTCAGTTGTCTGCAAATGCCAAACAATATACGTAACATAGAGTTTTTCAAAGACACCACATTGAACCTATTTGTTGTACAAACTGCTGCAAATTTGAAAACGACATCTGCCACTCCATAATCTGGATATTATTTTTCATATGTAAATCCAGAGCGGAAAGACATTTGAGTCCATATGAGTCCATCATCTTTTTAAAAAAAGATATTTTATTTTGTAGGGAAAACGCGTGGTCTCGCGTGACCGGATAAGCACCTGTAAGCAGCTTGTGTTTCTAGGAATGATAACAGATTAATTAACCTGTTAAAAATTTCTTTTATTTATTTATTTTCGATGTTGGTAAAAACATTATAGCATTGGACATGAATTGTGGAAAAGTTTTGAGCCTAACTCATTGCACCTCATGAGTGCGAGAAAAATCACAAATTGTTGAGCGACTGAAATACACCACTAAAAGAAGACGTTCCCTAAAAACGAAAAATATCTTATTTTTTTAACAAAAACAAAGCTCCATTTTTCCTCATAAACTGTTAACTGTAGGTTCTCAAACTATTGCAACCAACTGTTCATTTTTGCATGTTATAAATACATTTTTTTCTGTGAACTGAAAATCTTTTCGGAGGAACCACTTCCTTACACAACAGCACAGTATTGGACATGAATTATGTAAACTTGCAGCTTAATACATTGCGTTGATATAAGCTAAAAACATCACAGGTTATATTAAGCGACTGACCCATTTTCAACAGAACATCACTTAAATAGAAAGTTCCCTGCAAAATTATATTTTTTAACAAAACATCTCTTTGTTCTTATTCATATTCGATCGACAGGTATACGCTAATTAAAGTTTAATTTCAAATACAAGTTGTCAATTCTACTTTCACCTGTGCTCTGACTCACGTCTTTCTCACTCTCCTGAATATTCATTTGAAAAAAAGCTAATACTCCAGCAACCTTAGAACGACATCTGTCCATGTACCTGAAAAAATGTTTTTAAAATAGGGAGACGTCAGCGGAAGCGTTAAAATGAAGATTAATTTTTCACATCAATACACTGCTTCAAAGTGAAAACAACGTACAACGAATCATTAACGACAATTTGAAATGCGTTTTGGTATTCTCGCAGAGATCAGTTACATAAAATGGCAATTAGCTCCTCAGGTCTAACTTTTATATGATAAAACCGTGAAAATGTTAATACATTTATTGATCTAGGAGGTTTCTACCAAGCCTCCTAAACGTTGTCCGGTATCTTTAAAAACACACACAGTCGCCAAAACAGAGATGGGACTGTTTGTCTGTACCCATTGCCGCACACAATGTTTGCAAAGACACCAATCCACATCCATTCTATTGCCCGGCGATCTAGCCTGATTTACAGCAGTTTAACTGTTTGATGGTTTCCTTCGCTGCTTGTCGAACTGCTCTGATCCTCCAGCAGTAAAGAATCGGGTTTAGAGACGAATTTAAGAAGGCAAGAGTTAATGTAAAGTAGAAGGCAATATCAAAGTTTGTTCCAGACATTTGGCCATGTGCCGCTGGTATAGCTATAATAAGCCACGGAACATAGCAAGTAACTAAAGCCAACTGCACCCATAATACGCTGGAAACTGACTTCTTGTATCGTGCGATATTCAATGGAATTCTTCCCCTGTTTGGTTGTCCTTGGTGGACGTGCACTTGAAGTTGATGATGTCGAAGCGTGAGATAAATCTTCATGTAGGAGAAGACCGAGCATGCTATAGAAATTATTCCTAGGACAAAGGCTGCAGTGCGGGTAATTCTTATATCCCAAAAGGCCATCAATGCACATGAAACAGCAATCATCCAAAAGCAAATTATAACTGCACGGACTCGCCGTAATGTTAAAACGTACCTGTATCTCAGTCCCACCAACAGGGCGAGAAGTCTGTCCACATTTATTGCGGTGGATGTGAAGAGCGATACTTCACATAAAATAGCGCTTGAAGCTTTACGTATCTTGTCAATGTAGTAGATAACTTTCCAGTTCACTACATTTGTTACAAAAGACATCAGAAAGGCCGCAAAGAGTGGCTGCGTAAAAAGTCCAACGCAAAGATCAGTGACCGCCAGGCATCGAAACAAAAGTTTTGTTGGTGGATAAAGAGAAGTCTCTTTATGAAGAGCAACAAGAATTAGAACATTGCCCAGTGATGCGGTGATGGATAGAAAAATGTTCAAGGCTGAAAGAAAAGAATAAACGCCCGTTAGACATATAGATGTGCTTGTTTGGTTCATCTCAGTTGTTTAGTTTCTGTTTACAGTGCTTGCACTAACTGAACCGTTATGTCAATATTTAAAATTTAATATAGCATGTTTATTGGGAAAGAAAAACATGTCTCATGTGACCGGATATAGCAGCTGTGATAACTTATTCCGATCTCACATCTTTAATTTGTCAATAAACATTTTAAGAACTGGCTAAGATCCAGTTTAAATGGTACATTTTACATGTGCCGAATCTAATTCATGCACGTGAAGTTTGACGTTTGAATATCATTTAAAATCGGCAGATTTGAATGAAATGCGACGTCTACCGCATCTTCGACTTGGCTAGTAGAATATTCGACAAAAGTTCGACAGTTGCTTTATACGTCGAACTTCACATGTGCCAAATTGATGTATTTGCCTTCGACGAAAGAGATCGTATACTGATCGTTCTTTTTTTTTTCGAAATCGAAATAAAATAGAAAGGAATTAAAACAATAATTAGGCGCGCAGGTCTTCTTAGAACGCAATGTCCAAAATTCAACTTTTCAGTGTATAGCCGCTTTTTACTTTCGTATGCCATTAAGGACGGTGCCTACTAATAACAAAGTATTTTTTCCCGGCCAATGACTATACAAGAAATGTAGATGTTACCAAGGGCTACTAAAATTCAAAAAAAATTGGGGGTAGCCACGCAAATTTTCGAGATAATTAGGTTTGAAATCTGGAAAAAAGTGCTGACGTGGCATTTTAAAATAAAGTAAACTTAAATAGAATTTCCTTGCAAATTCCATTTGAAATTGGTTTTTCATGAACAAAATCAACATTAAATATAACAACATTTACAATAACTAACAAATAATTTCTTCGGAACTGCGTGATCCACGTTTTTATTAACAAAATAATTGCGTTTGAGCCATTTTTGACTCTAGCAGCTCTCACTGCACTTGCACGGCCAGAAAATCGGCCTAAATTTTTTTTCACTTAATGAAAAATTAAACATGTGCTCTATAGACTTACCACTTATATTTTATAAATAAAAACTAGGGGTCACCACGCGTTTTTAAAAGTTATACCAGTTGTTTTCAGGGTCTATGAAATCGCTTTTGGGGTCTGTTACATTTTTTTTATCCCCTCCCTAGCGAGTTGAATATTTGCATCTCGCGCGTGCACTACGCCATTTGTCACGGTTAGCAGTTTGCGGGTAACGTTTTAGCGCTTAGCGATTTGTTTTTAAGAGTGTGTCCATAAGAGGACCAGGCAACAGGTGATACAGCTCATATCACCGATTTCGCCCAAACTTACCATAAATGCTGGGTATGGTGAGCTATTTACTGTGACAAAACATCAGCTTAAACTATTTTATTCCCTTCAAGTTATGGCACCTTTTGCAAAAATGGCCATTTTTCACTAATTTATGCATATTTAATTAGCTGACTTTGATTGACCAGTTCCACAAGAAAAAAAGACTTCTGAAAATAAAATTCACTGCATTATATTCTGTGGTTATTAGGCTTTAAGTACAATAATTCACTTCAACCGTCTGATTTGATTTCTTCTCTTCAAACGGTCTTTTGGAAGGTACACATTTCGTACTGTTGGAAATAGCCTTTAGCTAGTGCCCAATATCTCCCATGAGCAACAACTTATATACATTATTCTTACATGGGTAATGAAATCCATCTCTAAACTTCACAAAAATGCCACAAAATGTCTGGGGACTTCAATATTTTATTAGTATTGAGGAACTAAACACACGTAACTTAACGATTTCTTGCTATTTCATCAAAATTCACCGAAACACAGAAGCCATTTATTTTCCTCAATTTGGCATAAAATCGGTACGAAATAGCTAATCAAGCATAAATCTATAGATAACAATCAAAATATTGGCGAAGAAAAGGCAGTTAGGACATTTTTCGGAGCGTTTTCAGAGCCGATATAATTCGGCAATGTTGTGATAGCAAATGTAAAAATAGCAGCGAAAGATTTTCTTCAAAAGCTCGCTCAATTCAACATTTAGGCACATCAAAGTTAAGAAACAAGAAAGTAATACTACATACATGCCACTTATCGACACACAGATGCTTTCTTTTGAAGGATTTGTTCTTCCTCGCTGCACTTCGATCCTTCGATCGATCTCAATTGACATGTACTGTTGCTTTGAGGCGCGATGAACTTAGCCAATACATCGTGGTTCATTCTTCGTGAAAGGTGTAAACAGGTTGTAAATAAAGTCATTCAAAGAGCTGTTCAAAGTTCACGGAAGGACACTTCTCTCAGCCAGTTTGAATGAAATAAATTTAACTGGAAAATAAACAGCCGCCATGTTGTATTTCTACCTTTGAGCCTGCCGTTTCAGTCAGCGGTACGGCCGTTCACTGGGGCAAGTACGTAGTGTAGTCATCATATAGTTGTTTGACTAAATCCTATATAGGGATATTCATAGAGGGGATACATAGCCTAGCCCTATACAGCTATACACACCTATAGATAGCTTAACACAGCTATACACAGCTATACACACGCGTGTTCATTTGCTTTTCCTCCGCAAATGTTTGTTTTCGTTGGAATAAGTAGCGGATGGCGTTATCTACCCTCTGAACAACCGGGGCTTGATCTTAGCCTTATAAGTAGTGTGCGTTTCTTGTAAAAGTGAGAATTTTTTTCAACTTCTCCATTGAATTTTTTTGATAAATAGTTGATGAGAAATACACTGGATGCAGTGTAATGTATGCGATGCAATTGGTTTTGATGCTCTGAAATTGAGCTCTGAAATGTCGTAAACCATTAAATAATCAGAGCAAGTTTTTTCCATCTTATATCAGGTTAAAACTAGTATGTTTATTGTTTTTTTGTTGTTACTGTCTTTTTGGGAGGTGGGGGAGGGGGTGAATATGGACATTCGAAGAAATGGCGGTCAGGTTGTCAGCCTGGCCTGTGTACATCTATTCCTTCTGTTCAAATCGTCTATATTACATTACACTTTGGCAGCTAGGAGACTGAATTTGTACCCACTCTCTTTTTCGGGATCCCACAAAGTTCTCCATCTGTCCATTTACCGATAAACGTCATTACTGCAGTTTTGTTTTAGAAAAAGGCTTTTATGGGGACAAATTTTTCCTCCTGAATGTCCACATTGCAAGTGACGAATTGCGGCTTCAAATGATAATTTTCTTCATCACCGACTCAATTTAAGTGGCTATGCGAGTTACAAAGACGCGAATGCAGACTTTTGTAAAGAGCTTAAACCCCGCATTAACACTAAACAAATTCATTGCAAGACTAGGACTACGCAAGACGGCAAAACTTATTAGCTAATGTTTCAACCAGCACAGGTAGTCTTCTGTCTTCTTCGAGGTCAACGCGAGGGAAACCCGTTTTATTTGTTGTTGTTTTCTCTCTCTACATTCACACCTTTATAGATATATGTATATATTTGCTGCGCCATATAGACTGCGTCGCTAAAGGCATTTCGTACGTGAATACTTTGTTCAGTTCAGCACAGACGCTCCCCCAACTAAAGCACTTGCGCAAGAAAGACCACCTGCTACGATTACAAAACCTGCCTCGCTATCCACCGGATAGTGATTTATCCCGTGGTAAACGTTATTCTCCAATTTTGCTGAGTTATTCATTTTTTCCCATTTATGCCCCGGGGGTAGGGGAATTTGGTCAAAAAATGTAATCGTTATGCGCGGTATTAATCACTATTTCCGCCAGGGGAGGGGAATTTGAGCAAGCAATAAAAAAATAAAAATGTCTGGAAAGTAACTGGGAGACGTTGACATTTTGATTTGTTTAACTGTGTAGCGTCTTTTATGCTAAAAATAATTGTTTATGTTCCAAAATGACGCTAAATGGCGGTATAAAACTGCTCCGACGTTTCGGCAATACTGCCTTCTTCAGGGTGCCACCCCAAAAAAGGCAGTATTGCCGAGACGTCGGAGCAGTTTCAGGGGCGGATCCAGGGGGGGTGGATTGGGTGGCTAGCCACCCCCCTTGATCCACCAAAAAAATTAAAATAAAGAATAAGGACAATGTTTTCCAAAATAGGAGATTTTCGACAGCCTGTTTTACGAACTTCTGGCTTAATGTAACAAAACATGTGTGTAAAAAAAATAGATTCCTTTTAGCTTTCAAGAGTTGTTTTAGCCTTGCTGGTCAGGAATGATTTTCTTCTCCATTTACTCCTTTTTGAGTTTTCTTACTTTGCCAAGGGCTAAAAATTTCCACGCACGTGAAAGGCATATCTGTTCTTTCCTGTTCGTTTCCTGTCAACTTTAAATTTCAATCACTGTTCATTTCATAAGAACAAGACTTTTTCTCCGAAATATAACTCAAGGTATATAAGTTGAGGAAAGAATATTTTGCCAAATTATCAAGGAAAAACAGTGGTTTAATAACTTAATTGACAGCTGTATAACGCTGCTCAGAATTACCGAAATCACGTCTAAGAGGCTTCAACTTTTCAAACTTTTCTGAGGGGGCATGCCCCCAGACCGCCCTAGGGGGATGGAGCCTATGGTTATGAAATATGGGCCTGAGACCTAAAATAATTTGCACTCCCACTTTCAAAAAACTGCCTAAAAGCCTGAACCCCCCCCCCCCCCCCAAAAAAAAAAAAAACGGGGCTTAAACAATATAGTAAACAAGAATATTGGAAAACAGCCACCCCCCTTTGAAAAATCCTGGATCCGCCCCTGAGTTTTATACCGCCATTTAGCGTCATTTTGGAACATTAACAATTATTTTGATTTGGTTGCCGTGCATGCCGACCGTTGAACATAAAAATCAAGAACTCTGTTTCGGTGAAAGTCAAATGGAACAGCATTTTTTCTGGAAAATCTCTTCGGAAATTGACGGAACGTCAGAAATTTTCTTACCATTTGTAAGGTTTCCCAGTTCTAGTCTCCCATCCTTCGGAAAGAAATAACAGGAAACTGAGCTACAAATGGTAAGCGACATCTATTTCGGTTAGTTTGCTAATTTTGGAAAGAAGCCTTTCAATTCCAACCGGTTCTCTCCAACAAATGGTAAGCACCCTAGAGTTTGTTCAGCATCACATTGCGGTAAACACGTCAAGCTGTAGCGGAGGAAATAGTTTTCCCTGCGACAATTTGAAAATATTCTCATTTTCATCACAAACGCATCCAACGAACACTCGCAGAGGAAAAGCAAATGATCGCGCGTGTGGTCACGCGTGATGGACGCGTGATGCCCAGTGAACGACCGTACCGCTGACTGAAACCGCAGGCTCAAAGGTAGAAATTCAACATGGCGGCTGTTTATTTTCCAGTTAAATTTATTTCATGCAAACTGGCTGAGAAAAGTGTCCTTCCGTGAACTTTGAACAGCTCTTTGAATGACTTTATTGACAACCTGTTTACACCTTTCACGAAGAATGAACCACGATGTATTGGCTAAGTTCATCGCGCCTCAAAGCAACAGTACATGTCAATTGAGATCGATCGAAGGATCGAAGTGCAGCGAGGAAGAACAAATTCTTCAAAAGAAAGCATCTGTGTGTCGGTAAGTGGCATATATATGTAGTATTACTTTCTTGTTTCTTAACTTTGATGTGCCTAAATGTTGAATTGAGCGAGCTTTTGAAGAAAATCTTTCGCTGCTATTTTTACATTTGCTATCACAACATTGCTGAATTAAGTTTATATCGGCTCTGAAAACGCTCCGAAAAATGCCCTAACTGCCTTTTCTTCGCCAATATTTTGATTGTCATCTATAGATTTATGCTTGATTAGCTATTTCGTACCGATTTTATGCCAAATTAAGGCAAATAAATGGCTTCTGTGTTTCGGTGAATTTTGATGAAATAGCAAGAAATCGTTAAGTTACGTGTGTTTAGTTCCTCAATACTAATAAAATATTGAAGTCCCCAGACATTTTGTGGCATTTTTGTGAAGTTTAGAGATGGATTTCATTACCCATGTAAGAATAATGTATATAAGTTGTTGCTCATGGGAGATATTGGGCACTAGCTAAAGGCTATTTCCAACAGTACGAAATGTGTACCTTCCAAAAGACCGTTTGAAGAGAAGAAATCAAATCAGACGGTTGAAGTGAATTATTGTACTTAAAGCCTAATAACCACAGAATATAATGCAGTGAATTTTATTTTCAGAAGTCTTTTTTTCTTGTGGAACTGGTCAATCAAAGTCAGCTAATTAAGAGAATGTCTCCTTTAGATCCACAAACTTAATTTGGCTCAGTAAATAGAATTCGCTCAAAATCCCTCCAGTAATTTCTTATTATAAGTAAGTAACAAATATGGAATTAGACTGGAGAAAAATTGTTTTCTTTATGAAATCTGGATGAAAACCTTTTACACCTTCTGGTGGCCTCGATGGCCATTGGCCGGATCGTGAAATTTGGTAAAGTCCAACCATTCGCTCTAATACAAATATTGCGGCTACATCGCTTAAATACCGATATTTGTAAACAACAAGCCTTGGCCTTTTAAACTGGATGAACCGCATTGAAAAACTTTGATTATCAAGAAAGAGACGAGGATCTAAAGTTTGGCTATTTTGGATGTTAAAGGCCAGCTCAAATTTTCCTTAGCTTTATGTAGTAAAATATCAAAAGTGGCTCGTACTCACAAGTTAAACTGCATATCAGCGGCAAGCTCCATCCTTCCGCTCTGAGAATATGTAAAAATATTTGGCCGTTCTCTACTCCTTCGGTTGTTGACAAGGGGCGAAACAAGTGCTACTCGGCGGATTTCGCCATGTTGTCATCATAACAATTCGAACCAACTTCAGTACCAAAAAGAGGAGAATTTTGTTTGATCACTAGTACATTTATCTCGCAGCGAAGGAAGAAATCACCTTGCAATCCGCTTTTATCTGAACGGAAATTATCACGTCAAGATAGTCCATTTTACAGCAACTTTTACAGCAACATATCGATCTTCTACTGTCAGCCATCTTGGTTTTAAAACATCCGCTGACCAGTTTAGTCGGTCAGTATAAAACACCACGGACTTTGCCACAGACTGCGGACTGCGGACTGCGGACTGCGGACTGCGGACTGCGGACTGCGGACTGCGGACTGCGGACTACGGGCTGGGTATAAACACAAATGCGGACTCAAACTGCGGACTGGGTATAGAATACGGACTACGGTATAAAATGCGGACTGAGCATATAAAATACGTTTAAATGCAAACCACGACTAGAAACAACGACTTTTTTTTATCGACGGTTGTTGAAGGCGGCACGAAGAAAAGCACACAAACTGCTCGTCAAGATTCACAGCGAAATCAAAATTTATTTTTTCTTTCACGATAAATACAATTCCAGTGCCGTAGCAAGGGGAGGGGCCGGGGGGGGGGGGTCGTGCCCCCCAGTTTTTTTCCCAAAAAGTAAAAACAGACCCGTATGAAATGTTGAAAATAAAATTTTATCTCCCAAAAGGTTTGAAACAATAACATTTGTACTTCTTTTCATTTTTTAACGTACGTAGGGTGAGGCACAACAATATTAAATAGCTAAAAAATAAACTAAACGAACTAAACTTTGGGAAGTTTTCAAAAAACGACCTGCCGATGAAGTCTACGTTTGTCTCTAAGGCAACTCAGACAGTTTGATAACTACGAACTCACTATGATGACTCTGAAAAGTGAAACATTTGCTGGTTTCAAGATACAGAGACAGTCGGTTTTCTATTTTGTAATTGACGTTGCAAGTGTTATACTCTCTTCAATGTGCATTGGTTTGCTGAGACAGTGTAGGAAGAAAATAATTTTGCGATTTGCGTAAATCACAAATAGCTCTTGGAGAACGCTGGAAATAGCATTTCCAAGCCTCTAGATTTCAAAATTTTCTGGGGGGGGGGGGTGCATTCCCCCACACCCCCTAGCGGCTCGCGTCTCCGGCGCTCGCGTGCCCCCCCAGTTATTTTACCCTTGCTACGGCACTGCATTCTCTCAAAAATGCTCTGCTCGGTATCTGTGAAAGAAGAGGCTTACCTTCATTAACGCTCTCATCGTTCTTGAAATTTGACTGGTTCGCCTTCAAAACATTCGTCCGTTCCACTGGATGTTTTATGAGAAATATACGGTGAGATTCCGAGAATTTACTTGCGAGCTTTCCGCCGCCATATTGGATTTGCGACATATACAAGTGCTTGGTTTTCAAAAGAAGACGCAATGCTCAATCTGCACTCTTTCAACTTGAATTTTTTCTCTGCGTCTAGACAAATAACTACTTCGGATATCTATAGCGTCAATACGTGAGATAACTAAAAAAAATAATAAATAAAAGAGAAGAAACATTGAGGGAAATCACCAACGTGAAAAGCTACCTTTTACTGTCGAAAACGTATAGTCAGGTCGCTTAGCACAAATGTTTGGAGAAATCGTTACATGGTTGATAAAAGCACCAAACTTTGCAGAATGATTCTTTAATGACTATTCAATAATTTTATCCGTGGCTCCACCTGAATTTTAGTCTTGCAATTTGCAAAATTTGCTAAACGTTTTTTACCACGAACAAACTCTCAAGCACCGCTACCAAGCCATTTTGAATTGATGCAATGACAGTTGGACAGAAGCAAATATTCGTCTACTCCGTAAGTAATTTGCAGTTCTATGCTTAAATGTTGTAAAAATATATATAAATTGAAGACATTGTTGAAGGTTTCGCTAAAATTTCAATTTTTAGATGCAGTAATCTAAAATGTTTATTATGGTAATTATGCGCTTGTAGTTTGTGGCCGCCCAGGGAAGCGGAACATGCTTAAAGAAGCCTTGAAGAAACGAGATTACACAGAGGTCGCATAAGGTTTTGGTCAAGCTACGGCAGCTTCAATAATAAGAAAATACATTTTCAGCAACGAGGCATATAAATTTATGGATCGTTTCCAGAGAATAGTCAAAAAGCGTCGTTACCATCTAGCCTCAAAACCTTAATGTTCTTAATTTTCAATGGAGACGGTTTGAAAAAGAAAGATAAGCACGAGTCCAAAGCATGCCTTACCGTTGATCAGCCTATTGTCTACAACACATAGAAAAAAATCAAAGGAATCCGATACAGAAACAAGGCACTTTAGGGAGCGTGAACCGCCTCTGCCTGTCTACATTGACCTGAACATGCATAGATTGACGAGATGCAAGCGGATCATCCAGCATTTACACCAGCTGGAAATTTCTATTTCCTATGTCAGGGTCAAACAACTTGAAGAGTGCGAGCACTCTGACGAGGATGGAGTTGTATCCCTTGCCTGCGAAAGGTCTGTTCACTGTTGGTGCCTTAGACAGCCTTCAAAAAGCGGCTCTTTTCTTGTTACCGGCATCAGTCTCCTCCAGTTTCCAACTGAGAACCAACCAGGTATAAGTACACAACCAGTTACGATTTCTCCATCTGTACCTAGAAAGCTCTCTGCCTTGTTCCACGCTTTGTCTGGTTGTAACATCACATCCAGATTTAGGGGAAAGGGCAGACTTGACAGGCATTTAAAGAGGAAACAGAAACACTTCCCTCTTTAGCCTCCCATGCGATTGAGTCCTTTGATGCCGACTGTGAGCACTTCCGAAAAACTGAACGGCTGGTTATTATCGTTTATGACAAAGAGAGTTCGTCCTTGTTCCTTAACCAAACTAAGCTTGAACTTTTCTGTCTTAAGAACGTTCATTGAGAAGATGCCACCGACGGACAATGCTTTGCTTTAACTCACAATAGACGGGCGTTCAACCTAGGACACTTGTACTGATACTGAGCAAAATATCCCTTTACCTTATAAACACCTTATCGAGTTTCACTCTCTTTATATTTTTCATGTTTTTCTGTTAATTTTTGGATCAAGGGGGTGGCTAGCCACCCAATCTAACGCCACTAGATCCACCCATGTCTAGGATATTATAATTAATTTTTTCAAGCCTTAAACCGCCGCATTTTTTCTTTTGTCAGTAAAAAAGGACTGCGTGGGATGCTAGTTTTAGGGAACCTGGAAATCGCGTGACTTTTTCTTCAATTTGCCTTATGGGTAATACATATTTGATAAAGGCCTGCACAAAATAGCGACGGACAGCCCCTGAAAAATCTAGTTGACCGCTTACGAAAGAGAACATTGCAGAACAACTTTTATCAATTTATGCAAATGAGCTCAAAACGTTTAGTTTTAAATTTCAAGGAAAATAAAAAAAAATCGGGTGGAGCCACGGATAAACTTGAAACAAGAATCGAAAAGAGGCTGCATGCAATACTCTCACAGTGCCTCTCTTCACCCAGGTGTATAAATGGGTACCGGCGAATTTACTGCTGGGGGGTAACCCTGCGGTGGACTAGTATCCCATCCAGGGGGAGTAGCAACACTCCTAGTCGCTTAATGCTACGGAAACCGGGATAAGCTCCGGCTGTATGGGCCACTTGGCTCGGACACAGACTGAAAACGGCAGCTCGATTTTGCGATTCAAAACTCCGGTTCCAAACTCGAATGTTGAGAGGATTATCGTCTGGCTTCACGTGGCAGACACGTACGAATTTTGCCGAATTTTGCTTGTTTTCGCTACACTAACACACGGTTTGTTTTAACGTTTCGCCATTCGCTTATTCAACACCCCTCGGACTTCTGTAATACCAAAAAAGAGGTACGAAATTTCAAGTACTGAAGAAGTTAAAAAATTCTACTGGCAACCCGGTTTTCATTGTCATGCAAATTAGGGTTGTTTGTCAAACTCCCACGTGCCTGCCGCTTGAGGCTGGCCAGATATGCAGTTGAATAACGATAACTAACTAAGGAGATCGAAAAACGTTTGAGATATCGGGAGTTCGAGTTAGCAAGGGTACTAAATTATTAGGGGAAAAACACCTGGAGGATCGGAGAAAGTTCGAGTTTAGCAGGAGGTTCGAGTTATCTGTAAGGAAATCGACAACATTATATTAAGTTTTGAGTCGAGTCTCCACTGCAACTCCGATCCAAGAATCAAAGACTAAAGCGAATGAAACAAACACAAATTTTAAGTTCCTCACAATTGGAGGGATTTTAATGTGTTTTGACAGTACTTTGCTGTAATCTACGAGCAGGCTTTCTGTAGGAAAAAGGCTAACTTTATCGAGCTAGGCGAGAAGGTGAGACAACTTTGATGCTCAGTTTATTCAGCCTTGCTTCTAGTTATTTTTAACATCAGGTCACGTTTGGTAGCATTTTGCATGCTTAGTCTGCATTTTATACCGTAGTCCGTGTTTTATACCCAGTCCGTAGTCCGTAGTCCGTAGTCCGTGTTTTATACTGACCGACTAAACTGGTCAGCGGATGTTAAAACCAAGATGGCTGACAGTAGAAGATCGATATGTTGCTGTAAAAGTTGCTGTAAAATGGACTATCTCGACGTGATAATTTCCGTTCAGATAAAAGCGGATTGCAAGGTAATTTCTTCGTTCACTGCGAGATAAATGTACTAGTGATTTAACAAAATTCTCGTCTTTTTGGTACTGAAGTTGGTTCGAATTGTTAAGATGACAACATGACGAAATCCGCCGAGTAGCAATTGTTTCGCCCCTTGTCAACAACCGAAGGAGTAGAGAACGGCCAAATATTTTTACATATTCTCAGAGCGGAAGGATGGAGCTTGCCGCTGATATGCAGTTTAACTTGTGAGTACGAGCCACTTTTGATATTTTACTACATAAAGCTAAGGGAAATTTGAGCTGGCCTTTAACATCCAAAATAGCCAAACTTTAGATCCTCGTCTCTTCCTTGATAAGCAAAGTTGTTCAATGCGGTTCATCCAGTTTAAAAGGCCAAGGCTTGATGTTCACAAGTATGGGTATTTAAGCGATGTAGCTGCAATATTTGTATTAGAGCGAATGGTTGGACTTTACCAAATTTCACGATCCGGCCAATGGCCATCGAGGCCACCAGAAGGTGTAAAAGGTTTTCATCCAGATTTCATAAAGAAAACAATTTTTCTCCAGTCTAATTCCATATTTGTTACTTACTTATAATAAGAAATTACTGGAGGGATTTTGAGCGAATTCTATTTACTGAGCCAAATTAAGTTTGTGGATCTAAAGGAGACATTCTCTTAAATATGCATAAATTAGTGAAAAATGGCCATTTTTGCAAAAGGTGCCATAACTTGAAGGGAATAAAATAGTTTAAGCTGATGTTTTGTCACAGTAAATAGCTCACCATACCCAGCATTTATGGTAAGTTTGGGCGAAATCGGTGATATGAGCTGTATCACCTGTTACCTGGTTCTGCCCTGTTCTCTCACGGGCACACTCTTAACTGTTAATGTGAGCCATATTCAGTGGTTAGCGGTCAATGGTTACTGATATGTTGCTTTTCGGCGGTTCCAGGCTTAGGATATGTCCATAAACTGGATTTCGTCGCAGAGAAAACTTTCTTGATTTTTAGTCGCGCGCTTGGTCGCGTAGTTGAATTCGTCATTTTGAGCGAGCAAATTAATTAAAAGCGCGCGCGCCCAGTGTGATCGATGCGTTGCGTGATGCGCAGAACAAGTGCGCAGTAGCAATAGGAGACACCGTCCTTTTTAAAGAGCGGCATTCTGAATGAACAGTTGCGCAAACTCAAATAGAAATTATCTGAAAAAGAGCCTGCCGCTGATAAAAACTCACGGCGTGGGACAACAGTAAACTTTGCGTTTGCGGGCCCGGCGATACACAAACGCCTGTTAAGTTTATGCGCAGTGTAGTTTTGAGGACAACATTTCAGCTTGATTTTAGCGGCTCTATCCTTTGTATTTCTCTAAAATAAAATATCCACCGCGCTCGCTCGCAGACTGAGAATTAACGCATACGGTTATCTGGGTTATCAGCCAGTTTTCTATACAAGAAGTTTTTTTTACAAAAGAGCTTGGGTATGTTCTGTAACTCGCAATAAGGATCATATTTAATTTCTCCGTACTATACTTGATACCTTATCGAGAAGACGAGAGATGAGAATTAAATAAATCGTCAACAACCACGCGACATAAATTCTTAAAAGTGCCACAAGGTAAATATAAGCTATTCAGCAAAACAACAGTTCAAACAAGCCAAAAGGCCGATAATTGATCGCAAGAGCATTGTGAAAGGAGCGGTTACCGCTTAGTTATGTAGCCGCTATTGAGCGGTGAAAAAATTTGTTAATTGCTGAAGTTCTTTAGTTATCGGCCGATAGTTAGTTTCTTTAGTTATCGGCCGAAAAACCATTGTTTTTGTCGGAGCGCTTTGTTGTTTGTTGATTGACGGCTGTCAATGTATAAATAAGGTTTGGGGTTGTATGGATTCTTCATTCAGTTTGTGCAGCAGTTACTGTAACAAGTTTATCAGCTCAGTTGTAATGGAGAGTCATTACTTTAACTCAGTTGTTTCTCTCGTGGATTCTGCAGTTTCACCCAGTCCTCCTGTCCGTGCTTCGTCCTTGCCACCAGTCTTCCGTCCATCGCTGACTGACTTCTCCATCAGAAGGATCCTGGGTCTGGAGAATGACGTAACACATCAAGAGTCAACATGCTCCGGTGAGTCAAATTTAAGCAATTCTGTAATAGTACGGTCAGTTTGTAATAATTGGATGATTTAGAAACCAAACTGATTGACGTGATAGAAATATATATATTTCTGTAATAGAGCTGAGGTCACTGATAATTACAAATTAAGCTTCTAGTGGTATAATATCAAGCTACCGGTTGTCTTCAAAATCACCCTCTCAATCAGTTGAAGACAAGAAATGAAAGGATATAATTTTAGTAGCGAGAATCAGATCTGAAACTTTTGAAGCGCGTATTTGAAGAAACTTGCGTACTCTCTGCGTACAGTTAGTTGTCTGCCGTACAATGTTTTTTCTTAGTAATAGATGCAATTGCAAATTGATTTCAAAAGTTAATTTTGCGGAAAAGGATACAATTTACGTGTCTCATCGAGCAAAAGTCAGAGAAAACGAGAAATGCTATGAGAACACAAGCCGATGTTGCAGCTTTTTCGAGTTTTTTTTTTCTATTTTTTTTTCTATTTCCTTTCTATAACAAACAAAAGACTGGTCAAATTCACCTCCATGCACATGCTAAAACTACCTGTCAGTTAAAATCCACCTTCATAGAAAAACTCGAGCGATTTATAAATGTTAATGTTTAATTTTTCGTGAACAGTAGCAGTGGAACTCCGTCACTCCATTCAGACTCCAAGTCCTCAACACAGCTACAGTGATACCAGCCCACGATCATCTCCTTATTCCGACAACACAAGTTCCACCAGCGATTGTGACAGCGATCCCGATCAAGTATCGACACATTCCGAGCAGCCACCGAGAAAGAAGCGACAGCGAACGACTTTCTCGCCGATTGAAGTGTGGGAGCTGGAACGAGCATACAAGCGGCGGCCATATCTAATGTGTGAAGATGAGGAGGAACTGGTGCAGAGACTTGGTATCCCAGCTAGAAGTTTGAAGGTGAGTTGGATTTAATTATGTTGTGAAAGTTTTGTGCTACTAAAACTTTGACCCCTGAATAATTTTTCTTTCATGGTCAATCAAATTATTTATGTGCTGCATTTTGAACGTTTTGAAACTAAAAACAATGAATTTTTCCCCATATTTTTTAAGTCTTTAAATTGTGGGTTAATTCTAGACAATAATTCATTTAGTTGATTTTTTTTTTATCTTGCCGTCTATCTGTGTGACATTTTATGGATTTTGTTACAAACATACGCAGAGAAAAGTAAACTCTAGTTATCAAATCAAGTTTTCGAACAATATGAAAAAAAATTCCTGTCTTGGTCTTAGCATGACCAATTTAACATGTTTAGTAATGTTATCGTACTTTGATTAATTTTCATTTAAAAAAGCATAGAAAAGGTTTATCGTCGTATACAGTTTTTTTTATTCATTTCAATAAGCGTAATTTTACTCGAAAATTATTGTAAAACTTTCAAGTCCTTGTTGATCAGGTTGATTTTTTGCTGAATGTATTTAACGATTGATTTGTGGTTTATTTTCAGTATTGGTTTCAGAACCGCCTAGCCAAATCAAGAAAAGAAGAAAGAAAGGTGACATCCGTCCATCAGACCAGCCCGTCAAACCAGTTTGGGCGTCCTACCACTAGAGTCATGCCTTGTGAGAGAACCCAGTTTCTGATCCAGTCCCCTTCAGATCACTGGAAGCAAGCTGAACGTATGTCCAACCCAGTGCTGCAAAACCAGTTAGAAGATAAGCCGCGCAGCCGACCAATTACAGCAGACTACCAGTACTCGTCATTCAAGTCAAACCAGTTTAAAAGCCGTTCATCGTTCCTGTTACCCATGTTCCACCCGGACCAGTTCAAGAGAAGACCAGCTGAGCCCGCAAGACTATCGTACAGCTGTAACTTACGTAGATACCAGCCGTACTAAATGTAAGTTTTTGAAAAAGAAATGGTCTAAAATACGAAGCAATTTTCATTTTTAACCTATGAATAAAATAGCTTAGACATTTCTCTTTGTAGTGAAGAAAGGAACCGTTTATGTAAACAGACGCAATTAGAATAAAACTATTTAGAGTCATTAGAAATGTGTGTTTACTGTAAAAATAAATTAGTGTAATAATCAGATGGTACTAATATAAATAAACACATTTTATAGTTAAAAAAGCGTCGTTTTCTTTTGTACTAAGTGTATAATATTTACAGTGCGGCACGCCTTACCGTGGCCACCCAACAAACTTTTTTACAATTGTGTTTTCGTAATATTATTATTTGTTTGACGAACATGCCTCCTTGCAAAGTTGAATACGATCAAATAGATACTTGTTACATCGTATTTATCAACAAAACGCAGTGAAAACGTCAAATATTACAATATGACACTTGTAAAAAAAGTTTGTTGGGTGGCCACGGTCACGATAATTTCAGTGCGAAAACCGAATTCAATCATTGTTTTATCTTTCGAAAAAAGCTGCCGTTTTTCTTAGAATTGGACAATACTTCACTTGAGCAGAATTTTATTTGCAGCAAAATCAGGGGGCTTACGTTACCTTGTTAACGTAGTATATAAGTGTCAATTTCATTCCAGTTCCAGTTGGTTGGTAGCAAATAATAGCAAATAGTGATTGTGAAATAAGTCCAACGCAAAGATCAGTGACCGCCAGGCATCACAACAACAGTTTTGTTGGTGGACAAAGAGAAGACTCTTTATGAAGGGCAACAAGAATCAGAATCGCCCAGTGATGCGGTGATCGATAGAAAAATATTTAAGGCTGAAAGAAAAGCAACAACTATAGACATGTCTGTTGGCCTTAGCATTTCTCTTGTTTTTTTTTTTTCAGCTCGCTTGTGTAGTTTCCGAAAGCAGTCATTGCATAAAAGTTCTTCATAGTTGTTCACTAGTGCATGCAGTTAAGCGTGTTTGATGGCCAATGAGCTTTCCGCTGTGAAGGGGGAGATCAGTGTTTTAAAACACTTTCGAACTGAACAATATTAAGTTATTAGCCAAAACAAATAGTCGACGTCGGAAGAAAACTCCCGAAAGGATATAAAAGCTTCACCAAACAACTATCAATAAAGCTTTCATGGATTAATTCGGATATATTAAAAATGCAGATTACAAGTTTTGCTGATGATAACAGTGAAACGTGAAAATTCTTCAGTACTGAAAAGCCTCGCCTTACGACAACTCCAAGTACAACAGTAAAGTATCCGGGAAATGAATCATTAAAACTTCGGGTTTTACTCATTGTACTAATAAGCGCTAAAAACATCATCGATTATTGAGCGACTGACCAACTTTCAGCAAAACACATCTTAAAGAAATATTGACCTCCATGCTAGATTAATATGTCTTACTTGGGTGGTGAGATCTGAGGGTAGCATATTGGTTTCGCTAGATAATTATGTCTAACTTGAGTGATTAGTTCCTTATTGAACTCATGTTATCTGTGGGAGCATATTAACCTCGTGCTACATTATTCTTGGTTGGTGAGTTCGTTATGGAACTCATACTATCTGAGGGCAGCATTCTATCCTTGTGCAAGATTATTGTCTTACTTGGTTGGTGAGTTCCTTATGGAACTCATATAATCCGAGGGCAGCGTTCTAAACTCGTGCAAGATTATTATGTCTATTTGGTTGCTGAGTTCCTTATGGAACTCATATTATCCGAGGGCAGCATTCTAACCTCGTGCAATAATATTATTATGTCTTACTTGGTTGGTGATTTCCTTATGGAACTCTTATTATATGACTAGCTCCGTAAATTCTTAAAAGTGCCACAAGGAAAATATAAGCTATTCAGCAAAACAACAGTTCAAACAAGCCAAAAGGCCGATAATTGATCGCCAGAGCATTGTGAAAGGAGCGGCTACCGCTTAGTTATGTAGCCGTTATTGAGCGGTGAAAAAATTTGTTAATTGTTGAAGTTCTTTAGTTATCGGCCGATAGTTAGTTTCTTTAGTTATCGGCCGAAAAACCATTGTTTTTGTCGGAGCGCTTTGTTGTTTGTTGATTGGCGGCTGTCAATGTATAAATAGGGTTTGGGGTTGTATGGATTCTTCATTCAGTTTGTGCAGCAGTTACTGTAACAAGTTTATCAGCTCAGTTGTAATGGACAGTCATCACTTTAACTCAGTTGTTTCTCTCGTGGATTCTGCAGTTTCACCCAGTTCTCCTGTCCATGCTTCGTCCTTGCCACCAGTCTTCCGTCCATCGCTGACTGACTTCTCCATCAGAAGGATCCTGGGTCTGGAGAATGACGTAACACATCAAGAGTCAACATGCTCCGGTGAGTCAAACTTAAGCAATTCTGTAATAGTACGGTCAGTTTGTAATAATATGATGATTTAGAAACCAAACTGATTGACGTGATAGAAATATATATATTTCTGTAATAGAGCTGAGGTCACTGATAATTACAAATTAAGCTTCTAGTGGTATAATATCAAGCTACCGGTTGTCTTCAAAATCACCCTCTCAATCAGTTGAAGACAAGAAATGAAAGGATATAATTTTAGTAGCGAGAATCAGATCTAAAACTTTTAAAGCGCGTATTTGAAGAAACTTGCGTACTCTCTGCTTACAGTTAGTCGTCTGCCGTACAATGTTTTTTCTTAGTAATAGATGTAATTGCAAATTGGTTTCAAAAGTTAATATTGCGGAAAAGGATACAATTTACGTGTCTCATCGGGTAAAAGTCAGAGAAAACGAGAAATGCTATGAGAACACAAGCCGATGTAGCAGCTTTTTCGAGTTTTTTTTCCTATTTTTTTCCTATTTCCTTTCTATGCCCTATAACAAACAAAAGACTGGTCAAATTCACCTCCGTGCACATGCTAAAACTACCTGTCAGTTAAAATCCACCTTCATAGAAAAACTCGAGCGATTTATAAATGTTAATGTTTAATTTTTCGTGAACAGTAGCAGTGGAACACCGTCACTCCATTCAGACTCCAAGTCTTCAACACAGCTACAGTGATACCAGCCCACGATCATCTCCTTATTCCGACAACACAAGTTCCACCAGCGATTGTGACAGCGATCCCGATCAAGTATCGACACATTCCGAGCAGCCACCGAGAAAGAAGCGACAGCGAACGACTTTCTCGCCGATTGAAGTGTGGGAGCTGGAACGAGCGTACAAGCGGCGGCCATATCTAATGTGTGAAGATGAGGAGGAACTGGTGCAGAGACTTGGTATTCCAGCTAGAAGTTTGAAGGTGAGTTGGATTTAATTATGTTGTGAAAGTTTTGTGCTACTAAAATTCTGACCCCTGAATAATTTTGCTTTCATGGTCAATCAAATTATTTATGTGCTGCATTTTGAACGTTTTGAAACTAAAAACAATGAATTTTTCCCCATATTTTTTAAGTCTTTAAATTGAGGGTTAATTCTAGACAATAATTCATTTAGTTGATTTTTTTTATCTTGCCATCTATCTGTTTGACATTTTATGGATTTTGTTACAAACATACGCAGAGAAAAGTAAACTCTAGTTATCAAATCAAGTTTTCGAACAATATGAAAAAAAATTCCTGTCTTGGTCTTAGCATGACCAATTTAACATGTTAAGTAATGTTATCGTACTTTGATTAATTTTCATTTAAAAAAGCATAGAAAAGGTTTATCGTCGTATACAATTTTTTTTATTCATTCCAATAAACGTAATTTTACTCGAAAATTATTGTAAAACTTTCAAGTCCTTGTTGATCAGGTTGATTTTTTGCTGAATGTATTTAACGATTGATTTGTGGTTTATTTTCAGTATTGGTTTCAGAACCGCCGAGCCAAATCAAGAAAAGAAGAAAGAAAGATGACATCCGTCCATCAGACCAGCCCGTCAAACCAGTTTGGGCGTCCTACCACTAGAGTCATGCCTTGTGAGAGAACCCAGTTTCTGATCCAGTCCCCTTCAGATCACTGGAAGCAAGCTGAACGTATGTCCAACCCAGTGCTGCAAAACCAGTTAGAAGATAAGCCGCGCAGCCGACCAATTACAGCAGACTACCAGTACTCGTCATTCAAGTCAAACCAGTTTAGAAGCCGTTTATCGTTCCTGTTACCCATGTTCCACCCGGACCAGTTCAAGAGAAGACCAGCTGAGCCCGCAAGACTATCGTACAGCTGTAACTTACGTAGATACCAGCCGTACTGAATGTAGGTTTTTGAAAAAGAAATGGTCTAAAATACGAAGCAATTTTCATTTTTAACCTATGAATAAAATAGCTTAGGCATTTCGCTTTGTAGTAAAGAAAGAAAACGTTTATGTAAACAGACGCAATTAGAATAAAACTATTTAGAATCATTAGAAATGTGTATTTACTGTAAAAATAAATAAGTGTAATAATCAGATGGTACTAATATAAATAAACACATTTTATAGTTAAAAAGCGTCGTTTTCTTCTGTTTTAAGTGTATAATATTTACAGTACGACGCGCCTTACCGTGGCCACCCAACAAACTTTTTTACAATTGTGTTTTCATACTATTATTATTTGTTTGACGAACATGCCTCCTTGCAAAGTTGAATACGATCAAATAGATACTTGTTACATCGTATTTATCAACAAAACGCAGTGAAAACGTAAAATATTACAATATGACACTTGATGTAATGTATATGAAGCCCTGTAATGTATATGAAGCCCTGAATTTTTTTCAGGCTTCTTTATTCCAATTGCTTAAATTGGAAATTCACTGCGACGATCATTTATCACTCTAATATGACACTTGTAAAAAAGTTTGTTGGGTTGCCACGGTCACGATAATTTGCGAAAACCGAATTCAATAATTGTTTTATCTTTCGAAAAAAGCTGCCGTTTTTCTTAGAATTGGACACCACTTCACTTGAGCAGAATTTTATTTGCAGCAAAATCAGGGGGCTTACATTACCTTGTTAACGTAGTATGTAAGTGTCAATTTCATTCCAGTTCCAGTTGGTTGGTAGCAAATAATAGCAAATAGTGATTGTGAAATAAGTCCAACGCAAAGATCAGTGACCGCCAGGCATAACAACAACAGTTTTGTTGGTGGACAAAGAGAAGACTCTTTATGAAGAGCAACAAGAATCAGAATCGCCCAGTGATGCGGTGATGGATTGATGGCCAATGAGCTTCCTGTTGTGTAGGGGCAGAATTTATTGCACGCCAGAGTAGTCATGATCATTTATACGACAATTTTTATTAAAACACTTACGAACTTAACAACATTATGTTATTAGGCAAAACAAAGAAAGAATAAAAGCTTCCTGAAACAACTGCCTTAAATTTGATGATTTCCATCGACGATCTTTTCAGCCAAAAAGTTTTCACATGGATTAATTCGTAACATTATTTAAAATAGGCTTACGCAGATTTGTAGAGGACAGCTGAAGTTTTAAGCCACAAATCTGGCTTTATATCAAGGTGCACACAGTGGAAAAACAAATGGTACAAAAGCACTTGTTAGTTCTTTCCACATTTTCTAATTGGGGTTTATATTTAACTTGAGTGATTGCTTTCTTCCCGTTTACTTAGAGAACAATGAAGTACACAATTAGCTGTTTCTTAAGAAATATTACTTATGAGTAATATCCAACCTTTTTTTGTAGGTGGGGAGCAAATATGTCATTGTCACGTTGTTAAAAACAAGAGATTGCGCGGGTCACCAAGTGGGCAATCTTATGCGACCGTCCAAAATTCAACTTTAAAAGATATGGCCGCTTCTTACTTTCCTATGCTATAAAAAGAGCGGTATTCTAAATGAACCGGCGCACAAACTCAAACAGAAATTGTATGAAAAAGAGCATGCCGCCAATGAAATAAATTCACTGCGCTGGATATGTTTGAGTGCCCGGCTCTACACAAACGCTTGCTGAATTTATGCGCCATGTAGTTTTCAAGCCAACATTTCTGGTTGATTTAACGGGCTCTTCCTTTGGCATTGCCGTTGTACTTCTCAAGAGATAAACTGTGATGTGTACGACTTTTTAATTTTGCACGTCAAGTCAGTGACGAGAAAGATCACTCGCAGACGGAGAAGTCGTTACTGCACATGGTTCTCAGCACAATATTTTTGTCCCTATTTACCAATGTTGTATAATGTTTTCTACGAGTAGTTTTTATTTACAACAAAAATGAGATAGGTGATTTAATTGTCTGTACACAGGTATGTTCGATTGTAACTTTCAACGGCGATCATTCTTAATTTCTTCCCGCTCACAATATCTGATACTTTATATTGATATACCTCTAAATTATCAAAAGTGAGTTTAAGATAAAGATAAGCTATTTAGCAATGAGAATAAATATATTGAGGCTGAAACGGGTAACACGCCTCCGTTCGACAAAAACAAGCGGAGACAAAGCAATTGCATTTACCGGTCAGGATATCTTAAAACGAGCGGTTACCGCTTAATTCTGTAGCCGCTATACGGAGCGGTGCGAATATTTGACAATTGTTAAATTCTCTTGTTATCGGCAATGTCGGCCGAAAACCATTGTGTTTGCGGACCGCTTTGTTGTTTGATGATTGACGGCCGTTAGTGTATAAATAAGGTTTGGGGTTGAATGGGTTCTTCATTCAGTTTGTGTAGCAGTTACTGTAACAAGTTTATCAGCTCAGTTGTAATGGAGAGTCATTACTTTAACTCAGTTATTTCTCTCGTGGATTCTGCGGTTTCACCCAGTCCCCCTGTCCGTGTTCCGTCCTTAGCACCAGTCTTCCGTCCGTCGCAGACCGACTTCTCCATCAGCAGGATCCTGGGTCTGGAGAATGAAGTAACTAATCGAGAACCGACATACTCCGGTGAGATCAAACTTTCGAAGTATTCTGAAAACACTAAGTAATAAGGTTTTAAAGTCAAATGTTGATACTGAAATCGAAGTGATCATGACGTATAGAGAGGTTGTCCTGATAGAGCAGAGGCCATTAATAATAACAGTATAGATTGATTTTTGATTGAGTGTCGGAAAACCTTAAGGACACGTACAATCCAGTGAACCAATCAACCTTGAAACAACTGTCATATAACCGGCAGGAAACGCGGAAAATGTGTGCGATTGTTTTGGTTTTACATGTAATTGCTCAAGAAAGTTGCGCAAATTTTTTTAGCTATGAGCAATCACAAAGCGTAGACAAAAAAATCCATAGCAAACGCTTAATACTTTTGATACTCATGTGAAAATCAATCTTGTTTTCAAAGTTTATTTCTAGCGGAAATATAATTCTGTTTGATGACCCGATCAAGTTAACTGAATAGACCACCAATTTACCAACAAAGGTCTAACAAGTACGGATCTAGTGTGTAAAGGAAACACGCTAACGTACACTGTGCAATAAGTTATTCGTATGCATTCTGCTTAGAAGTCTAGGAACTATTTGATGAAAAATAAATTACCTCGGTACATTTAAATTTTAACGAAGTTCAACTGTTTTTCCCGGATATAAGCCGTCCATAAATTTCCTGCATTTTGCTATGTATCCATTAAACAAGTTAAATTGGTATAGAAATTACACATCGTAGAAAACTTCTTTATCAGATGTTAACGATCTTTTTTTTTCAACAGCGCTGGTGGAATGCCGTCACTCCATTCAGACTCAAAGTCCTCAACACAGCTACAGTGATACCAGCCCACGATCATCTCCTTATTCCGACAACACAAGTTCCACCAGCGATTGTGACAGCGAACCCGATAAAGTTTCGACACATTCCGAGCAACCATCGAGGAAGAAGCGGCAGCGAACGACCTTCTCGCCGATTGAAGTGTGGGAGCTGGAACGAGCGTACAAGCGGTGGCCATATTTGATGAGTGAAGATGAGGAGGAACTGGTGAAGAGACTTGGTATCCCGGTTAGAAGTTTGAAGGTTAGTTCCTTTGATTTTGTTTAGGAAAAATAGTGACGTTGTTTGACCGTTAACCTAATCAAGAACCAATAGCTGATAAAGCTAAATTGTCGCATCATAAACCTTAAAAAATATTTGCAAAGGAATGTTAATAAGGTTTTTTTTAATAGTATTAGATACGGTCGTAGATAGTCTTAGTTACACGGCCCCATAACCTATTTTAGTTTTAAGTTTTTTCACCGTGTAAAATTAAAAGTTGTTGTTGTTGTCATAATTTTAGCAACATTTGTTGTTTAGGTTTTGAGAGAATGCAGAAAGTGAATTTTTTTGTTATTCTGGCATAACAAGGAGACGTCGTTACGCTTTTTATCGTAATTTTTACCTGTTAGACAAATTTAAACGTAGGCAAATCCAGTGTTACATATTTTTACCACAATATAACTTGGTGACAAGTCAAGAAATTTATCTAAAGAGGTCGACTGGATTCCAAAAAATTCCAAAAACGTTAGTGCAAGTTCTCAAGCTAAAATCTGGGATAGGAAAGTTAAAAGACGAGGAAGTTATTTTTCAGGAGGTTAACACTATTTAAACTTACTTATCTTTGCTAGTGCATCACAAAATGGCGTCCAAACACCCCGTCGAAATTTGTTGACGTCTTGACACGTTGGAGGTCGAGTCTAATACAATCAGTTCAGCTTAGTTTCAGCCACGTTCAAAGTGGACTATTTGAAAAACACGGATAACAGGAAGGTTAAGTCTGACAACTCGGTTAACGGAAAGTTCTTCTTTTTTTATTCTTTCAGTACTGGTTTCAGAATCGTCGTGCAAAGTCAAGGAAAGACGAAAGAGAGTCAGCATCCATCCGTAAGACCGACCGGTCAGACCAGTTTGGGCCTTCCACCAGCAGACTCCATCTCGAAAGTTGGCAACCACGGCGACAACAGTTACCTGTCAATCACGGCTGGCAGATTCACCGTGAGTTCCTTACAGTGCAGGCACACCGGTCAAACCAGTTGTCACACACGCCTCAAGTGACAGTTAAGCATCCCTCGTCACTCCAGTTACCCATGTTCCACCCAGACGAGTTCAAGAGCCGACCAGTTACCGAGCCCGCAATGCTACCGTTCAGCCGCAGATTACATAGATACCAACCGTATTGAATGTTTATTAATTAATCAATAATAACAATAATAGCCGCATCGATGTGAAGCTTTCATCAGTTAACTGTTTGTTTCTATTTATTAAGGGGTCTATTAAATAATTATATTACCGCATGATTATCTGTAAATAAGGACTTGTATTAAATAAGATATATTTGCTTATAGCAATAAAGAGTTAGCACAAATATTGTACCATAGATAAGTTTTGAGTGTAAATAAAATATCATTTGTAACTGCAATCCGACTGAGTGTTGTGTTTCGGGAAAATTATCCTGTTTTCTAATTTCATTCCTACCTTCGATTAAGGAAAATACACTGAAACGGAAAATATACTGTGTTCCAGTTATCCCCAAAGCGGTTTTATATTCCCTTGTTCTCTAACATATCGTGTCTTTGTTCCCTTGTTCCCCAGTTGAAACAAGCCATGTTCCCTTATTCCCCCAAATCACCTCAATATGGTGGTCATAATATCAAACACGCAGTGTAGTATATTCCACCATCAAAATTATTTCAGGTCTGAAAATTTAAATATAACATAAAAAAACTTAGTAGATAATAAAGATGGTAAATTTTAATCGTCTATTATCTACTAAACACTTAATGATTTCGACATTGCTGATCCTAGCAGTATGCAGGACGTGTGTCACATATCAACCTAGTAAATGGCCAAGCTCACCACGAGTCTCTCGTAGCTCAGTTGGTTAGAGCGCCCAACCGGTATCTGGGAGGCCATGGGTTCGATTCCCGTCGGGGACTCAGAATTTTTCTTTGTCCCATGCTTGTGTCATTGTTGAGAAATTTCATCTTCATTAAAAAAAAAAGAAACTTGTTTGTGCGACAATCTTAAAAACACGTTCATCCGGGACATCATATAGAGCAACACTGAACCGATACCAAAATTTGCCTACCTAATGAGATTTGATAAGGCTCAGTACTGTAAATAGTGCTAGTTAATTACTTGCTATCATATCCGCCCGTCAAAAAACTGGTTTGACGAGTTAGCGATCGTGCAAGAGCATGAAACCGAGGCATTTCCCTCATTAGCTGTTGTTTTTTTTCGCTCGCCATCCGGCTGGTCCTTTGTAAGTACGTTTCGCCACGTGGCTACTGGAAGCTGAAATAAACAACTCTTCCAACCTCAGGGGAAATTCACAATGGCATTCGTTCGTTTTTGGACCTTTGATATACCACGGTTAACACCTTTAAGGAGACTTATGGTTTTAGCGACGTGTATCACGTGTCTTGTATTTATGGTGTATTTTAGTTATGAGTTTAAGTACCTTTGGAAAATACAGCGCCACCCTACGATTTCAAAAGAGTAAGTTATTCTATTTTATTTTATTTTCAAAGTTTTCTGTTAATGGCTTCAATATAGGTGGATTTCAAGTTGACTGTCCAAATCTTTGCATACGTTTCTCGGTTCTACGTTATTTTTTTTTATCTATCAGCTCTACCCATCCGGAACCCACCTTTTACGGTAAAGGCTATAATTACTCACACGTCGGTTACAGGTGTAAAAATATTGCTGCTCTCTCCTTAATTAAGAAGCCCAGAGATAGGATAGGTTTTCTCGCTTTCATACGTTTTATTTAAAACAGCGGTTAATTACAAATTCACAAATGTTACAGCAAGTGATACCAAAGCAAATAACATTCATTTCTTTGGTTTTGTGAGATCGCTCCAGCTGTTGACTGTGAGCCCATGAAATAAAGATTTATTGCTGAATACAATTTCAGTTCTCTTTGAGCTATTTATTTTGTCTGTCAACAAAACACGAAACCCTAAATATGAAATACCAAAGAGAATCCAGTTTAGAGTTTTCACGAGCTATCACGGCGTCTTTTTTACGGATGCAAATTAGGTGGTCCGATATTCCGAAGAAACTATCGTTGTTCTCTTGTCGACACAAAAGAGACCGTTGTTATATATAAACCAACAGAACAAACAACAGCTTATAAATCGGAGTTGTCTACTGTACTTAAGCTTATAAATTTCAGGTTTAGCTCTCCCTAAAATTTTGGATAATTTTCTCTCATTTGCTGTAAAATTATCTCAACGACACAATTTATTGAAAATTTAACTAAACCACTGAAATAGATACTAGACAATTTAAATTGTATTTAAAAATACTATCAGATACTATCTAGAGGTATTGTTCCTTTGTTGTTACTGGGGTAACAGAGATAAAACACCCGTTATTATTATCTGAATAAAATCACTGCTGCGCTCCGAGATGCAGTTAAGACAACCTTAGCCGCAGACAATGTTTTTTCAACATCATTCATTCGATGGAGAAAAATTTCTCACTTGAGTGTCGAAAGTAAACTGCGTTTGCTTTGGTTTTGCATTACTACGTTTAGTGATTGGTTTAAAAATCCGCGCCACTTTCTCAGCAAATCAGAAGTACAACCCAAACCAATCGTGACTCGCACGCACACGTTTTCCCGCGCCTCGTGCCGGCTACAGGTATTTGCTTCGAGTTTTGATTGGTTCACTAGATTGTCTGCGTCCTTTGTGATTGGCCAGAGTAATTACTTTGGTTTTGGTTTCACGACACTTAATTGAAAATTGCTTTAAAGGCCTAGAAAAGAAAGTGCCTTCTTTTATGAACTACCACGGGAATAAATTAACGACGCCTTTTGGCGCTCGTACGATATCGGTGTTAATAAAGAGGTCAATTTTTAAAATGAATTTAACTATTTGTGACTTTTATAGAAACACTAAAGGCTTTCAAACTGTAAAACGAATTTATATTTTAAGAAAAAACGTATGCCTACTCACGCCTGACACAGTTAACTGCTCATATTGGAACGTGTCCTTATCATAGGGTTATTTTACAAGAAGATGTATATCGATTCTACCGGAACATACTGACGTTTCTGTAATCACCGAAGAGTCCGTACGAAGTAATTCGATTTCTCTATTTTTTCGCGTAGAATATCAAAAGTTACAAATTTAATCATTTTTTTATATTTGTCTTAACAGGCAACTTGAAACAGCAGCAAACACTATCAAAAGTGCAATCAGTACAAACCAAGAGGCAACAGTTCGTAAATGCTCTCCAACACAGCAAGTCCTTTTTCTCAAGACGCACAAAACAGGCTCCACCACAATCGCCAATATATTTTTCCGTTATGGCGACTCACGAGATCTTTCATTTGTACTTGGTCAAGACACGTTAATTGGTTGGCCTCGCCGCTTTCAGGTCTCCTTTGCGTTACCTTTTGATGGACCCCAGCCGAACTTTCTATGCAGTCACACGAGGTACAATCAGAAACCGATGAATTACCTCTTCCCTAAAACGAACTCAAAATACGTGACCATTCTACGAAACCCCGTTGACCAGTTCGAGTCGATTTTTAACTATATGGGTTTGGGCGATATTTATGGTTTCGGCCGAGACCCGAGAAGGTCGTTACAGGAATTTCTCGCCACGGGTATCGAATTTGAAGACGTTTTCGAAAAAGAAGCTACACGCTTGGTCAGAAATCCCATGTTGTTCGACTTAGGATTGGGCTTCAAATTTCACCAGAACGCTACGGCTGTTAAAGAATACATCGCGTTTCTGGACAAGGAGTTTGATTTAATCATGATTACAGACTACTTCGACGAATCTGTGGTGTTGCTAAAGCGCTTGCTTTGCTGGGAATTGGACGATGTTCTTTATTTTAAATCTAACGAGAGACAAGACAAAGAAAGAGCTGTGGATTTGAGCGAGGAAGTTAAAGAGAATATTAAACGATGGAATGCAGCCGACCAGTTACTGTTCGATTTCTTTAACCAAACGTTTTGGTACAAAATAAAAATGGAGGGAGAAGGATTTTATGACGACCTGGCTGCTTTTCGTCAGAAGAAAGAGCAAATAAGACGCTTGTGTTTGTCAAACGGAACAAGCCTTCAGTTACAGTACGGCCACAAGTATGTCAAGGGAGTTTCCTTGAAGCAAAACTTGAACGCTAAAACAAGAGAGCACTGCGAAAAAATGACAAGAAGTGAGAATTCGTATCTGACGTATTTACGCAGGAAAAGGTCAATGAGATTAGCAGCTCTTAGTGCAGCAGCGGCAAATGAGAGGAACGAGGAAATGACTAGCTGGGATGTAGCGAGCGACCTTAAATATACTCCAATATTACAAAGTGATGTGAAAGTAGACCTTAAAAGAAAGATGCGGGCAAAACGGGCACGATATCAGAGATATAACCATGGCAAGGTCTGGCCGAGGAGTGGGACAAGGAGAAACAGAAAATAGAGAAATAGGCCTCATATCATTAAAGGGAAGGGAAATAACTCCAAAAACACTGCATTAAAGGATACTTACAGTAGCTTACATGTAAGAACGATACGAATTGGTCGCCTTAATTTTAATGTTTGAGTCTTGAAACAAAATGGACCTCTTAAAGAATTATGTAACGATATATGAAGTCTTTTATTGCGGTTCTTAAATGTAATGAAACCTCAAAATCAAAGCGGTCCCAGCTAGCTATATTTACTTAAACACCAACTATGTAAAGTCAGAAATAACACTTTACTCAAATTCTGAGTTGAGAGAATTTGCTGTCCCATTAGCCCTCAAAGCCACGTAAACGACATGGTGAATATTAAAATTGGGGCTACATGTACAATATAAATAACCATGCATCAATTAACGTCCAGACGATGAGAATAAACGATCACTTGAACTAATCATGCAATATATAGCTTTGATGCGTCAATTAAATTGTACTAGTTTGTATAAAAAAGGTTAAAACGACACTTCAAGATTGGGAGAAATCGAGGTGACCTCATTGCGGATACCTCTTTTGAATGAAAGGAAAATCAGTTCTTATAGTATGTCAAAAGGGCCAGTCTCGAGCCGCCAAACATTCTGTGAAATGCACAGCCTGTATTAAATGTGAGCATAGTTTGACCAGAAGAAACAATTAAAACTCTGGCTGGACAACCAGTTTATGGCGGCAAACTGGACTCGGCGAGGACTAGCAAAGTAATAAAATAGAGCGGCAATACATCGCTGTAGAGTTTTGAGCTGTCGCACGCCTTTGACGTTTGTCCGGCCATAGAGCGCAAATGCTTAGAAAGTACTTTAGTTAAACCTTGCCGAAATATGCTTTTTCTTTCAGGGACAGGGGGCTTTGGGGGCGAGGCGGGCCGGCTGTCTTTTTTTTTTTCCAGCCGAGTATAATCTGCTCCTTAGTATTTTAAAATCTCTTTTTGTCCCGCGAGTATTCCGCTTCTGCCGAAATCTGGCATAGACACCGTCGTATGTAATTCATTCAGTTACATGTAACTTTCTGATTAGTAATGATTTAACCCGAATTAATGATTGATCGAGAACGTTAAACCTTTTACCATTCAGACAAGGAGAAGAAATTAATTGAACAACACTGAGAAATGAACCTGTTTTCACAGGTTTTTTTTCATTCAACTGACGCTCACGAAATTCAGTAAACTGAAAACACGGCCCGCGGGAAGAAATTTCGAAGGAGCGCTTTCCGTCTTTGTCAAAAGCTGTCGGTTTTTAATAAAAAGCGGACACCCAAAACAAGATCAATCAGGAAAGAACAGTAAGCTTTCGTTTTGGTCCGCCTTTTAGGGTGCGCAAAAAAATCAAAAGCGCGCAAAACAGGGTTTCATAAAAGCCGCCCACTAAATGACTTTTTGATCAATGACTTTTCGATCAGAAATGCCCGCCCTTTGTGTTACATTGCCGCGTGCGGATCATTAGTAATGGTTATAGTCGTTTATCACAGCGCGCTTTCTATACAATACTTCTATTATGTCCTTGTTATCGGCAAAATTAACAAGAAAACGATTTTTCTGTCGGACCGTTTTTGTGATGTAAAGTGTTGCCAGTTCCCGAGGTATAAATACGCGTTTCGATGACCTTGCCTTCATTCAGTTTAAGAGACAGTAACACAGCGGAACACAGTACTTATATAATGGAGAATAATAGATTTCGTTCAGTTATTTCTATTCTGGATCCTCCGGCCGGTAGACACGCACATGTACTGCCTCCAACCTCGAGTCCAACGCCCTTGAAACCAGTCTCCAGTAAGACACTATCCTTCTCCATCAGCGCGATCTTGGGTCTAAAAGATGAGGAAAAACGCCAAGATTCACCAAGCATCGGTTAGTAACTCTTCAGATTTCTTTAATCGTGCTATAATCTGATCCACAGTGTGAATCACATATTTCATAGCTATAAACTTTGGAGTCTGAACGTAAATTCAGAGACACCCAACAGACCGTTTCGGTGAATATCTGTTCGGAAGATCTATAATTGCCTACGATTTTCAGATTAAAGTGTGATGAAAAACTGGAGTTTTCTGTTTACCTCAACATTTTGAGACATGGGAAAAGTAACGACTGCTTTTTGTGGAGAGAGAAAAATATCGTTTTGGGTATGAAAAAAGGCCAACTACGTTTTTCAAGAAGGCAATAGTGGCTCGTAAACTCGGGTAATAAAGTTTCGTTCCCTAAAATTTTCTAAAGTTTGAAAGTTCAGCTAGCGTTTGCGAAAAGATACACTTTTCTTAGCATTTAAAAATAAGGCTTTAAATCGCACAAAATGGACACTTATAACATGTAAACGATGTTCTGACACCTATAGTAAAATTTTCTCGTTGGGTGTCCCTGTAAATTAGCCGCGATTTCATACGTAAACTGATCGTAACACTTCGAGCGTTAGTACTACGTAGGAGGGAACCGTAAGGCATCAAAGTTAGTTTAATACTATAACTTGAACGAGATTTAAGAGATTTGAGCGCTCGGCCAAAACCGGCCAAAGGATATAAATTGAGCACAAGGCTCGACTTTTTCTAACATGCCTACCATTATTAGATTTGTCACAACATTTTTTTTGTCATGAACATCCTGCTAAAAGTTAGCTTTTTTAATGTTTGATACAACATAAATCCATTTGCGTCGGATTAGTGTTAAGACCCCATCTACTTGAATGTATAAATTAGGAACAAAACTTGTTAGTTGTGCAACTACAATAAGAAATGCTTCAAACATAGTGGAACTTAACATAAATTAAGAATAAGTTGCGTTGTCATGTTAATTTCTTTGGAGAATGGAATTTTTAGCCGTTATATGACTAAGGTTTTAAACTACTTTGTTTTAATTTGTTTGCTATTATTTTCAGCGAGAAACACGCTACAGTCTGAACTGTGTGTCCGCATTCCAAGTCCTCAACACAGCTACAGTGATACCAGCCCACGATCATCGCCTTATTCCGACAACACAAATTCCACCAGCGAATGTGACAGCGAACCCGATCAAGTATCGACACATTCCGAGCAGCCATCGAGAAAGAAACGACAGCGAACGACATTCTCGCCGATCGAGGTGTGGGAGCTGGAGCGAGCGTACAAGCGGCGGCCATATTTGATAGCTGAAGACGAGGAGGAACTGGTGCAGAGACTTGGTATCCCGGTTAGAAGTTTGAAGGTGAGTTGGATTTAATACTCTTACCATGAACGTTTTTGTGACTGAAGGTTAGATTTGTTCAAGTTCAAATGAATACTTGTCATCCGGTGCATTTCGAGACTCAAATCAGCGGTCTCGACAGCAAAATTATAATTCAGCCTCCATTCTTATTAGTACATTGCTAGTAATTTTAATCATATTAATTTTGAGAATTTTAAATCATTTAGAAAATATCCTTGATAGTTGATTTTTCAACTATCATGCGCCATTTAATTAGCAAGGAAAAATCAATACACTGAATGACTTTTTTCGATCATCAAATCAGGTTTTTAAACTTTACGAAAATTCTTTTATGTTTCGTTTCCAGACTGTTCAATTGAATTAGGTATCACTAAATTGTCACTGCTATATTCCATCCAACCATAGATTTAGATAGAATTGTGTTTTCCTTGTTATAAAAATTTGCATTGTTGACGGCGTCAAATTTTACTTCAAAGGTTTTCGAAGCCATTGTTTACAATCAGGTTGATATGTTGAATGTAACCAATTTTGTTTGTTTGTTCATTTCAGTATTGGTTCCAGAACCGACGAGCCAAATCAAGAAAAGAAGAAAGAAATGTGACGTCTGTCCATCAGATCAAACCAGTTTGGGCGTCCTGCCAGCAGAGTAATGCCCATTGTCAGACCACAGTTTCCGATCCACTCCCCTTCTGATCACTGGAAGCAAGCTGAACGCGTGTCCTACCCAATCCCGGAAAACTACGCAAAAGGAGACGAGTCGCGCATTCGACCAATCACATCAGACTACCATTACTCGTCATTCAAGTCAAACCAGTTTAGAAGCCGTTCATCGTTCCTGGTACCCATGTTCCACCCGGACCAGCTCAGGAGAAGACCAGTTGGGCCCGCAAGACTATCGTACAGCCGTAGATTCCAGCCGTACTGAATACAGGTTATAGGAAAAGTTTAAGAACGAAATGATCGAAAATATGAACCTGTTAATAAAATTTGTTTAGGCATTCCTCTTTGTGTCAAGAACGGAAACGTTTATGTAAACAATTGTAATTCGAATCAAACAGCTGGATTAGTTTAAATTATCTATATAGGAAGTAGACATGGATTTTCACTGTAATAAAAGTCGAAAACCGGCTGTTGGTATTGTAAATAAACATATTTTAAGTTAAAGACAAGGCCGTTTATCTTTTGTAATAAGTATATATAAAAATTTAATTCTCTCCAACATACCGTAGAATTCCGGTTATAAGCCCTGGGCTTATACAACTTCGTAAGGGGTTTTGGGTGGGCTTATAAGCGAAAGGGGCTTATATCCGGGAGGGCTTATAAGCGGAATGAAAAAAAAAAAACGTTTCGAAACGAGCCACGGGAGTGTTGATGGAAATACGTTTTTTCAGTTAAAAACGCATAATAAAGCAACATTTAGCCCTATTCAGTACTGTCGTCCGGTAGAGGGGGGCTTATAATCGGATGTATTTTTTTTTTTCCAGGATGATCGGCTTATCACCGGAGGGGCTTATAAGCGGGGGGGGGGGGGGGGGGGGGCTTATAACCGGAATTTTACGGTATCATTTAAAGCTGTGAAAATAACACGAGATAAAACTATCACTGTATGATGATATTTTCAAGGCCTCAATATGTTTGTCGTAGAAGACCTAAATGTAATAACTGAACCTAAATGTAATCAACTCCTACGTGTGACCACATTTGGGCTTAGATATATAACGTTAAGTTATACTAGCGTCATCAATAAAGTAACCAATACTTCTTTACCCTTAATTGGCCGTACAGGGAGGGGGAGTGGATGCCAACCCCCCACCCCTCCTGAAGTTTTCCGTAATTTTACTCTATAATGCTGTACCTTCAGTAACTGTTCATTCAACCCTTGCAAAAATTTTGATATGCCAACCATGTGTCCATGACGTTTGACGTTGCCATGGCAACATCATAATAACAATCGTTATTTTTTTACATTTTACTTTATCTCTTCCAGTATTTTTAACAAATTAAAATTGCACACATTTTGCTTAATTTTATATTCTATAAGCATTATGGCTTCATTTAATTTTGTATCAACTTCCGTTATTTTGCGACCTTCTAAGAAAATGAAGAAATCCAAGATGGCGGACTCAAGATGACGGCGCTAATGACATTATATGTCACTCAGCCAACAAAAATTATGTCATCTTGTAGAGTAAGCGCAGGGCTTTTCACTCAGTCCAAAATAACTTCACTGGACATTTATAGAACGAGGGGGAGGCTTCCATCCACCCCTCCCCCCACGTGGGGTATGAATTTGCTTGTACGTCTGAGGGTTACCAACTCACTGGTTATATCACTAGTGGTTTGTTGAGCCATTGGACAAGTTGTTGTATTCATCGTGAGCCAAACGTGATTGATGAAAAACATCAATCAAGTGACTTCAAATTGAGTGTTTGGTGGTGGCTTTTACGGTCAACGGTTAAAATTTAGGCTTTTTGAGAATTTTTTTTCAAAAAAATAGCTCTTAGTCGGCGTGATGGGACAGTCAGCGAAGTTTGTCACACCAAACAGATTTCAGGTACTATCAGAACCAATCAAATTGAAGTTTATAAGGGGGAAGCAATCTGACACAGTGGTAGTGAGCGATTTCGTTCGAAGATTTTAGATTTGTAGGAGACGGAATTGGTGATTTGTGAATTAACCCTGGATTAAAAACGTGTTTTTCGTAGCGCTCACCTGTTAGCAACGCACACGCCGTCAGCAAAAGGCCCAACACAAACTTGTTATTGTCTTATTCGAGCATTCGTTTTGAATAGGCTAGCTTTCCTGACCGTGGTAAAAATAACATAAAGCATTTGCACACAGCAGACTTAAATATTAATGTTGTCATTATGATGTTAATACTGTAGGTATATTAACAAAGAGTCGAAGAAATGGAAGGGAATCTTCTTTAGATTCCTAAATATTTCTGGAGACTCCGTGGCGTTAAATAACTGCAAACCACAATTAATTTAATAAGTCTCTTGAGCGTCTTGCTCAATTCACCAATTCAGAAGTGGCGTTTGTGTTTATACCTTTAAAACACCTCGTTCAAACATTTTATGAACTGGTGTAAGTATTACCTTTGCTGTCAAAAGCAACTACGATCGATAGCAAAAACAGAGTAAGAGCGTGAAATTCCGTGAGAATTTGATAACTCAATTAGTTGTTGTTTGCGTGAATAAAATTTACGTTGTGGATGAACCAAAATCTTTGTTGAACAGTTCTGACAGGAAACAAATACGCCAGGTGTACTGCGCTTTAAAGATATAAAGATTTTAAATATTTCACGGCTAATGGTTAAATTTCCAAATTTTCACGCCTAACGGCTAATTTTTTTGGCAGTTTTACGGCCAACAGTTAACCCTATTGAGATCCTGCCTTGGTTAACTCTATTCAGACCGGGCTTTTTTGGATCCGTAACTTCCAGAATATTTAAGCAATCACAATGAAAATTAAAGGATATAAAGTATGTCCGAAAATCTATCTTTTGATATACGACACGTGGGATGATGTCGTTACATCACGTGACAATTACATCATGATGTCAAAACAGCCGCAAAATTGGATCCGCCGTCTTGGATTTCAAAATTTTTTGAATTTCAAGCCTCTTTGTCAGCCGGCCGGCCACCTTTTGTTGAAACAAGGCAGATAATATAATTGCATTAAAGTTAATTCAAATTAATAGGAACACAAAAACTACAAATTTGGGGAAACATGTCTGTCAAATTGCCGTTGCCATGGTAACGCAAGTTCCCGACAAAGCAACCTATCCTACCAAATTATTCCCAGAAAAACTTTAGATAAACTCGCAAAGTTTAGCAGGGTTTGGTTAAATCTTGAAAAAGTTATAAGCGTTCAAAGTCAGCGTGGGCACTCCCCCCCCGGTCTGGATAGGGTTAATGGGGTGATGGTTACGTCATTGATGACGTTATTATAACGTTATAAGTCTGAATGTTGTCACAATTAGAATTTTATTACATTTAAGGTCAAATGTTATTACATTTAGGAGTTTATTACATTTAGGGTCAGTTATTACATTTAGGTCTTCATTTGTCAACAATATTTAACATTTTGTCCGTTTTCACTAGCGATGACGTTCTATATTTTTTGTTTACTTTGAGAGTTACTCATGAATCGCTTAACGAATTTTTTTTGCTTTAAAAATATTTTTATTCGAGTCATAATAAATATAAAAATGCTTCATCATTGAAACGAAGCACTGGACCGATACCAAAATTTGCATAGCCATTGAGATTTGATGATGCTCAGTACTGTAAATATTCCTAGTTAATTACTTGCTATCATATCCGCCCGTCATAAAAAAACTGCTTTGACGAGTTAGCGGGTTATCGTGCAAGAGCATGACACCGAGGCATTTCACCGATAAGCTGTTGTTTTTCGCTCGCCATCCGGCTGGCCCTTCAAGACTACGTTTCACCACGTGGCTACTGGAAGCTGGAATAAATAACCCTTCCTTCCTCGGGGCAAATCACAATGGCATTCGTTCGTTTTTTGACTTTGCACATGCCGCGGTTAAGAAGTCTTCTGGTTTTAGCGACGTGTTTCACATGTAGTCTACTTATGGTCTATTTTAATTATGAGTTTAAGTACTTTTGGAAAATACAGCGCCACCCTACGATTTCAAAAGAGTAAGTAATTTTATTTTACTTTATTTTCTTGTTTGAAAATTTTCTGTTAATGGCTTCAATATAGGTGTACTTCAAGTTGACTGTCCAAGCGGTTCATTCGGAACCCTCCTTTTACGATGAAGGTTAAAATTAACCTCACATCGGTTAAAGGAGAAATATTTCTCCTATCTTCTCCTGATCTGTTCGTGATTAAGGAGCCCAGAGATGATAAGTTCATTACAAATTCACAAATGTTACCGCAGCAAGTGATAACAAAAGCAAATATAATTTATTTGTTTTTTATGTGCTCGCTCAGCTGTTGACTGTATTAGCCCATGAAATAAAAAAAATGCTGAATATTAATTTTTGTTCTCTTTAGACCACTTATTTTTGGTCAATAAAAGATGAAATACTAAATATCAGATCGATGCCAAAGAGAATCATTTTTTTATAGTTTTCACGAGCTTTCAGGAGCATTACGGCACCTTTTTCCAGATGCAAATTAAGTGGTCCGATATTCCAAAGCTAAATACAAAAGTAAATATCTTTGATCTCTTGTCGACGCAAAGAGACTGTTGTGATATTAAATCAATATAATAAATATCAGCTTGAAAATCGGAGTTAGCCACTATTTCGGTTAAAATTGTCATCAAAACTTTGAGTGATTTTCTCTCATTTGCTGTTAAATTATCTAAACGACACAGTTCATTGAAATTTTACTAAATCAATGGATATGAAATAGATACTAGACAAATTCATAGTTTAACTGTATTCAAAACCAATATCAGGTACAATTGCATTGTTTCTTTGTTGTTTTTACTCTTGCAAATCCGTTGCTAGGATAACAAAGAATCCTCAGAATTATAACAGAGATAACTTTTGATGTTTGTTCAAGGAATAAAATCTCTGTCTACGTCGTTTTTCTCTGATAAAGATAATGGCGCGTCATTTAGCTTCGAGGTAGTGCGGGGAGAAAACCCCAGTGCAGACTATGGTTTTGCGGTCATTAGATGGATAAAAATGACTTGCTATTAACATATCTAAGTAGAAAAGAAATTGTTCCTTCTTTTGTGAATTAAAACGGGATAAAAGTGCAAAGGAGTAAGCTACGATGCTATCTTTACGCTCGTATGACATAAGTTTCACAAGTTTCGTTTTGCTGTATTTCACTAGCCACCCGGTAGGTATCGTGTTTCGTTTGTGGACTTGTGGTTTTCATTTGCTATAGTTGTAATTTTCGATTCATACTGTAAGTGTTGATAATTATTTCATAGGTTTCGAATTCATTTACCGATGGTGTGAATAAAATTGAGTTTTGGGATCCCAAACGTTGATTGAGTCTTTGATAACGGTGTGCCGATGACCTACAACTGAAGCTTTCGAAACCTAATAGTATATCTTTTTCCATCGGTAAAGAATTCCCCGTTATAAACTAAAGTTATTTCTTGAGCAACACAGTTAACTGACCGTAATGGAAGGTGTCCTTATTATAGGGTTATTATACAAGAAGATGTAAATCGATTTTTACCGGAACGTACTGACGTTTCTGTGATCACCGAGGAGTCCGTACGAAGTCAGATTCGATTTCTCTATTTTTTCGCGTAGGATATCAAAAGTTACAAATTTAACCATTTTTTATATTTGTCTTAACAGGCAACTACAAACAGCAGCAAACTCTATCAAAAGTGCAATCAGTACAAGCCATGAGTCAAGAGTTCGTAAATGCTCTCCAACACAGCAAGTCCTCTTTCTCAAGACGCACAAAACAGGCTCCACCACAATCGCCAATATATTTTTCCGTTATGGCGACTCACGGGATCTTTTATTTGTACTTAGTAAAAACACGTTAATTGGTTGGCCTCGTCGCTTTCAGGTCTCCTTTGCATTACCTTTTGATGGACCCCAACCGAACTTTCTATGCAGTCACACAAGGTACAATCGAAAACCGTTGAATTACCTCTTCCCTAAAACGACCTCAAAATACGTGACCATTCTACGAAACCCTGTTGACCAGTACGAGTCGGTTTTTAACTATATGGGTTTGGGCGATATTTATGGTTTCGGCCGAGACCCGAGAAAGTCTTTAGAAACATTCCTCAGCACAGGAATAGAATTTGAAGACGTTTTCAAAAAAGAATCTACACGCTTGGTCAGAAATCCCATGTTGTTTGACTTAGGATTGGCCTACAAATTTCACCAGAATGTTACGGCTATCGAGGAATACATCGCATTTCTGGACAAGGAGTTTGATTTAATCATGATTACAGACTACTTCGACGAATCTGTGGTGCTGCTAAAGCGCTTGCTTTGCTGGGAATTGGACGATGTTCTTTATTTTAAATCTAACGAGAGACAAGACAAAGAACGAGCTGTGGATTTGAGCGAAGACGTTAAAAAGAATATTAAACGATGGAACGCAGCCGACCAGATACTGTTCGATTTCTTTAACCAAACGTTTTGGTACAAAATTAAAATGGAGGGCGAAGGATTTTATGACGATTTGGCAGCTTTTCGTCAGAAGAAAGGGCAAATAAGACGCTTGTGTTTGACACATGGAACAAGCCTTCAATTACAGTACGGCCACAAGTACGTCAAAGGAGTTAACTTAAAGCATAACTTAAACGCCAAAACAAAAAAGTACTGCGAAAGAATGACACGTAGTGAGAATTCGTATCTGGAGTATTTACGCAGGAAAAGATCAATGAGATTAGCAGGTCTTAGTGCAGCAGCGGCAAATGAGAGGAATGAGGAAATGACTAGCTGGGATGTAGCGAGCGACCTTACATATACTCCAGTATCACAAAACTCTGGAGCAGTAGACCTTGCTAGAAAGATGAAGGGGCGTGGAAGAAATCAGGGATATAACCGTGTCAGGATCTGGGCGAGGAGTGGGACAAGGAGAAAAAGACAATAGTAAATCGGGCCTCATATCATTGAAGGGAAGCCCGGCATTAAAAGATACTTTAAAAGAATGCAGCTTAAATGAACGGGCGATACGAATTGGTCACCTTGACTTTAAAGTTTGAGTCTTGAAACAAACTTAACCTTAAAAGGAATTATGTAGCGGCAATGAAGCCTTTTATTGCGGTTTTTAAATTAAATGGAACCTCAGAATCATAGCTGTGCTAGCTATAGGTATTGAAACACCAACTAGGAGAAGGCAGAAATAACTCTTTACTCAAATTCTGAGTTGGGAAAATTCGACGTCCCATTTGCCCTCGGCGAGGACTAGCAAAGTGATAAAATAAAGCGTTAATATATCGCTATGGAGTGTCGAGCTGTCGCATGCCTTTGACGTTTGTCCGGCCATAGAGCCGGCAAATGGTTAGAAAGTACTTGAAAAATGTTGTTAAACCTTGCCGAAAAAATGCTTTTTTCTTTCAGGGAGCATAGCCTTTCGGTGCAAGGAGCCGGCAGTTTATTTTTTCAGCCGAGTATTGTCAGCTCTTTAGTATTTTAAAATATCTTTTTGTCCCGCGAGGATCCCGCTTCTGAATATGTCAGACAGCGTCGTTCGTAATTCATTCAGTCACATATAACGTTCTGATTAGTAGTAATTAAATCCGGCTGAGAGATTGATCGTAAACGTTAAAACCTTTTTACTTTTCAGACGAGGAGAAGAACCTGTTTTCACAGTTTTTTTTTATTGAACTGAAGCTCACGAAATTCAGTTAACTGAAAACACGGCCCGCGGGAAAAAATTTTGAAGGAGCGCTTTCGCATTCAGTCTTTTTCAAAAGCCATCGGTCTTTTATACTGATAGCGCGCACCCAGAACAAAGTAAAAAAAAAAGGACAGTAAACTTTCGTTTTGGTCGGCCTTTTAGGCTGCGCAAAAAAATCAATAGCGCCCTTAACCGAGTTTCATAAAAGCTGCCCTCTAAATGAAATAACCTTTTGATCAGACATGCCCTCCCTTTGTGTTACATTGCCGCGTGCGGATCATTAGTAATAGTTATAGCCGTTTATCACAGCGTGCAGTCTTTTTGATATTTCTATTATGTCCCAGTTCTCGGCAAAGTAACAAGAAAACAACTTCTTTGTCGGACCGCTTTTTTGATGTAAATTGTTGCCAGCTCCCGAGGTATAAATAAGCTTTACGATGATCTTGCGTTCATTCAGTTTTTAAACAGACAGTAAAACACCACAACACAGTACTTGTATAATGGAAAATAACAGATTTCGTTCAGTTATTTCTACTCTGGATCCTTTGCTCGGTAAACCACATGTAGTGTCACCCACCTCGAGTCCAACGCCCTTGGAACCAGTCTCTAGAAAGTCACTGTCCTTCTCCATCAGCGCTATCCTGGGTCTGAAAGATGATGAAAGACGCCAAGATTCACCGAGCATCGGTAAGTAACTCTTCAAAGTGCTTTGTTGATGATCTACATTGTAAATCACTTATTTCAAGCTATAATCTTTGGAGAAATCATCCGCAATTTATCACGTGAAATGATCATAACATTTCGAGTGTTAGTACTTCGTAGGAGAGAACAGTATGACATCAAAGTTAGTTCAATACAATGTTTTAAGTTTTCTTAAGATACTGGACGAAATTAAACAGAATATTTGTTGAACAGATGACCAAAAGCGGCTAATGAATATAAATTGAGCCTAATGCTCGCCTTTTTCGTTGTCATGAACATCCTTCTAAAAGTTAAATAAGTTTAAATATATCCTAGATCTATTTGTGTCTAGGGCTTTCCACAAGTTGCTCGTAAAATTTGCTCGAAATGTCTGAAAAAGGTGCTCGAAAGGTAATCCAAAAATATAAAAATCTAGAAAAAGCTTTTGATTAAACAAGTTGCTCGAAAGTTACCCCAAAAACTCCAAAACGCTGCATTTTATCAAAAAAAATTCCAAATATATGCTAACCTCCCTTTGAAGGTAATATTTCTAAGCAGATTAATGCAATGTCTTTGCAACAGAAGTATGAAATCTGTTGAATTGCAGGGAATTCTAGCAACTTGTGGAAGCTCTGTTTTTGTCGGATTAGTGTTTAGACCCCAATCTACTTGAAGGTACAAATTATAAACAACACTTGCTAGTTGTCCAACTCAACTTCAAAATCCTTCTCGCAAAGTGAAAACGTTACACAATTAAAGATATTAGTTGCGATGGCATGTTACTAACTTTGGAGACTAGAATTTGGTAGTTGTTACGCGACTATATGTGTAAAAAACTTTTTTTATATTTGTTTAATACTAATTACTTTCAGAGCGAAACACGCTTCTGTCTGAACTGTGTGTTCGCATTCCAAGTCCTCAACACAGCTACAGTGATGGCAGCCCACGATCATCTTCTTATTCTGACAACACAAGTTTCATCAGCGATTGTGACAGCGAACCCGATCAAGTATCGACAAATTCCGAGCAGCCACCGAGAAAGAAGCAACAGAGAACGACCTTCTCGCCGATTGAAGTGTGGGAGCTGGAACGAGCGTACAAGCGTCGGCCATATTTGATAGCTGAAGATGAGGAAAAACTGGTGCAGAGATTTGGTATCCCGGCTAGAAGTTTGAAGGTGAGTTGGATATCGATTTATCGCACTTACTGCGAAACTTTTTTTACTGAAGATTAAGAGTTTTCAGAATAAAACTGCTGGAGCGATCTCTAGTCATAGCTTATAATATAAAAAATGTTTAAAACAGATCTAAAAATATAAAACGATACTCTAAATTTTCGATCGCCTTCTTCGGTCTTCTTCAGAGAATGATGGATTTTTGCAAGGTTCGCAGAATTCTAATAAGCTACATCGACATTATTGTTCGTTGTCCCCCTGGGGAGCAACTAGCGATGCGTAAACCCTTGGGAAGGGCGCTCTTTCGTTTATAGTGTTTTTGTCGAGGAAGGAATGCAAGGATTCCAGAAACAGTCTTTTTGTTCTTGCTGCTTACACCTGTTTCAAGAATTTCGGCGTAACTTGGATGTATGTCGTGGCCGATTTCTGCATGATGTTTAAGAAATCAGGATTTCGAACCTTACAAAAATTATTATATTTTTTTCCTGACTGATCAAATTGATTTGTTATTGTAACGTATGCTTTTAATGAAATACGTCCACGACAATACTCACTGAATTGTTACTGTAATATTCTGTTCTAACCATAAATTTAAATAAAATTGAGTTTTTCTTGTTATAAAAATTGCATTGTTGATCGGTACGGCGTCAAAATCTACCTCAAAGGTGTTCGCAGCATTTGTTTACAATCAGGTTTATATGTTACATGTTACCAATGTTTATTTGTTTCTTTATTCCAGTATTGGTTCCAGAACCGACGGGCGAAATCAAGAAAAGAAGGAAGAAAAGTGGCATCCGTCCATCAGACCAGCCCGTCGAACCAGTTTGGGCGTCCTGCCAGCAGAGTAATGCCCATTGTCAGACCACAGTTTCCGATCCAGTCCCCTTCTGATCACTGGAAGCAAGCTGAACGTATGTCCTACCCAGTGCTGGAAAACCAGTTAGAAGATAAGCTGCGCAGTAGACCAATCACTGCCGACTACCATTACTCGTCATTTAAGTCCAACCAGTTAAGAAGCCGTTCATCGTTCCTGGTACCCATGTGCCACCCGGACCAGTTCAAGAGAAGACCAGCTGAGCCCGCAAGACTATCGTACAGCCGTAGATTCCAGCCGTACTGACTAAGTGTTAAAGGAAGAGTTCAAGAAAGAAATGATAAAGCAATGTTCATTTTGTTGTCATGAAAGGAAACGTTCATGTAAACAATTGTAATTCGAATTTGAGGGGTTTTAGTTTAAAATTATCTATAAAGGAAGTACAAAAGAATGTTAATCGTAAAAAGAAATATCGGCAGGTAGTATTATAAATAAACATATTTTAAGTTAAAGACAGCACCGTTTATTTTTTTGTAATAAGTATAAATTTAATTCTCTCCAAGATATCATTGAAAGCTGTGAAAATAACACGAGAGAAAATTATCATGGGCTTTCACTCTAGCAAATACGGTGTTTAACAGTAACAACTCTAGCCTCTCCCTTTCAATTAAGCCTTCCCCTCCATCCATTGATTTCATAACTACAACTGCAATAAGTCTAAAAGATAATCATCACAAAAAAAGTTTAAATAACTATTCCAGGGGTCTGTTGATAAATATTGAATCGAAAACTCGTGGCAATACACCTGACTACCCAATAGTGATCACCGTCGCTGAACCGCTTACCTCACAAACGCGATTAGTTCAATTTATTTTCTGCAATGTAATCCCCGAGCAATAATGGACATATTATGTTAAAGTTTCAGAGGAAAACACTTCCCTATCTGAACGCTATTAATATTTTTTTATTAATATAAATAACAACTTCTCGTTTGTAAGAAAATAAAACGGCCGGAATCTACCAGGAAGTCGAGTAATATTTAATTAAGTTGGACAAAAATCGGACAAAAATCGAATAATTTAAATCATATTGCGTTATTTCCTACCCTTAATAAAAGCTAAAGATCTCGTAATTATCCGTGATAACACCAACAACAATTTCTTATCAGAGTCTGAGAAAATGAAATGAATTTCAAAGTCGAAAGGCTATAGGCAAAAACTTACGTGTAGCCATGTAAAATCGTCTTTAAGCGATTCAGTGGAACTTCGAAATCTAGCAAATACGGTTCGATGTTCGGTGTTGTTAAAAAAATATTTCTTCTGATAAGGTATGATTTAAGCAGTGACACAAAAGCTTGCAATATGAAGGTGTAAATAATTTTGGTACACAATTTTGTCCAATATCTACTCGAAGTTCTGGCTGATTTCATCAGTCTAAATATCGTTATAAATACATTTAAAGACGTGAATGGCATATCATTTGTACGGCGAGCACAATTGGTTTTTTATAACTAAGTTTCCGCAGCTGCAAAGTCAGCTGTATACATAAAAGCTTGGGAACGGAAGCATTTCCACACCCGAACAAAAGGCGCAAGATAGACGCTTTTTAAAGATCAATTAATTCCAAAAAAACGGACTTTTCACAAAACGTCGTTGTGAGCCCAAGTGGTGTTTCCGTGGGATGGCTGAGAACTTCAGCGTCGTTTTACAAGGTCTCTACCTCGATCCTGACATTCCGTTCGCCTTGTACATGTTCGACGTTTCAGTTAACGTCGTTTTTTCAATCATAACTATCATTGGTAATTCACTCATCATGGCCGCGCTATGGAAGATCCCTTTCACACAAGTTCATACAGTTTTGAAGGCGTTTCTTTTCAACCTTGCGCTGGCCGACCTGGGTGTTGGACTTATAGTGCAACCTTTGTACATTTCGTCCGTGCTGACAGCAACCAGTGGATACCAGAACGCGTCGCGAATTCTAGGGGCGGTATTTTACCTCGGAAACTGGTGCTTGCCAAATGTGTCAATTGTTTTTCTCACAGCGATTGCAGTAGACCGTTTCCTCGCCTTGTATCTGCGTCTACGGTACCGTACTGTAGTCACATTGAAGAAAGTTGTGACGGTGTTAGCGGCGCTTTGGGTTTTTACATTCGCTAGTACATTGCTCATTGTTTACAACAGCAAAATATACAACATCGCGGCGAATGTTACCTTAGCTGTGTGCTTGTCATTGACAACATTTTGTTACCTCAAAATTTATTTAACGCTGAGGCGACATAATAACTGTGTACGGATTCCACTTCAAACTGCGAACGCTTCATGCCAAAGGGAAATTTCCTCCCAACAACGTTTTAATATTATGCGCTACAGACGTTCTGTTTGGAACATGTTGTATGTTTATGGTGCATTTCTTTTCTGTTCTCTGCCACTGTTTTGCATCCTGATCGTAATTCACGTACGTGGAGTCGACAGAACGATGAAAATATCCCGATTTCTTGCAGCGACCTTGATTTTTATTAACTGCTCCCTTAACCCAATACTTTATTGTTGGAAAATTCGTGAAATTAGACGAGTGGTGCTGACAATACTGTCTGGTATATTTTGTAGATAAAACACACGCTATACTTAAAGGAAAACTGTAACCAGCTTTACTTCAAAAATTAGAACCTTAAGACGTATGGAAACCTATAAATAATGGTCCAGTTCTGTTATAAGCTATAAACAAGTAATAATAATTTTATTCCCATGCCATCAAGAACTATAGATCTCAACATGAAAAAGTCAGATTGTTTTTTTCACGTTCTGCCTTTGACGTTGAAATACAGCTAAAAACTAATAACGGCTTCCCTCTTCCTTCAACAACAATTTACTTCATATCTTCATCTTGATGTTTAAGGCGCATTTCATGTACGAGCGAGAGTCACCTTCACCTGTCCTGTAAAAAATTGACTTTGCAGTGCCACTTTCTAGAAATAACAATATACTATTCCTTTAAAACTATGCCAAGACATTATTTATTTATAATATGCTAAAGGTTTTTTAATTCAGTTTTCCAAGTGTGCCTTATTGAGGGAAATTTACAATTGTCTTAAATTGGCGCAACGTTAACGTGCATAATAGGGTGATTTTCGTGTAGATTTATAGGAAAGTAAAGGTCATATTTCCTGAGGAAATTAAATTAACGCTACCTAAAAGATTTTAATTAAGACAAAAACAGAGCCAGATCGCTCAATATGCAAAGTTGATAAAACAAAGCACAAATGTCGAACATTATGCGAGCTTGTTCGATTGATTGTATCCAGTTGCAGTCAATATTCGTCTTTTCTGATAAACGTTCTGATGCTAAATGTATATCTTCCATCAACATAGTAATGAATTTTACAAGAACATCAAAAATTTTGTTGCAAGCTATGGTTATTAATGTCGTCTCAGTTTAGGAGAGAAAAAGAAAATGCTTTATAGTTTATGTTAAACAGCTATTATTTTTTACCTGCTTAGAATGCCGTTCACATAGATGGCAAGACCATCTATAATTCTAGTATTTTTTTCAAGTTTCAATAGGTATAGTGTTAATAATTACTTAACATTTCTTTATCAGATGTAAGAGTTTCCTTTTTTTTGATTTCGTTTTAAATGGTGTTCGATTTTTTTTTGCCTACTTAAGATGTGCTCGAATAGCTCAACGAAGTCTTGTTTTTTTTCATCGTCAAGTTATCTAAAGAGGAACGAAGATGTTAGTAATGTATGTAAATATAAATATAAAACTTTGTAAAAAATTTTTTAACAAGACTTTACTTTACTTTATTCGACGCTTTAGACGAGGTGAAAAGGTAGAGTTTGCGAAACTTAGATTGTCTTTTTGATCGAAGGGGGATTAAAATTGTTAGTTTATTTAAGTCTCGAAGAATTATTTAATTTATTTATTAAAACTCCAGGGTATAGTTCGTTAACTTTGTAATTAATATCCTTCAACAAAGTTCACATTGATGGCCTTTTAAAATACTCGTTTCTAAATAGAAAACTTTTAAAAGCAAATCAATTCTACCTCAAGAAACCTGTGTGGACTCAGCTTTGATCTGTAAGATTATATTTCAATAATACCATGAACCAATTACAAGAACAACCGAAAAGGACAATTCGTACTCTGAATTTGAGTTCGAAAATTTTGATCGGATCAGAATCGATAAAAAAAAGTGACAAAAAAACAACAACAACAAAAAAACAGACAAAAATGGAAACCAACGTGGTTATAGAGAAAATCTTTTCCGAGGCATCTCTGTGGCTACTTAAATATATTTATTTGTTTTCTACAGAACAATCGTCATAAAAATTTGGTTATAACCAATAGTATTTCGGTCACTCAGTTTTGTTTACAAAACTAAGCAAGAAAAGGACATTTTAATAATATTAGAGATTTCAAATGTATAGCTTAATTTAAGACTTACGTCAGAAAGCAAAACAGAAACTTAAACAGACAACTTTCAAATTCAACTGGGTTTGCAATGTGTATGATATAAATTCTACTTTTGAATCGAAAGTCTTGCCCCTTCATTTTTTCATCGTGTTATAGTTTAGCCAGAAATATCTTTGTCAGACTTCCAGTAATATCATCCCGGATATTGCCTAATCTGAAAAGAATATTGCCTTGCACCACCTATGTTCACTAATATTGCCTAGTCCCATTCGTTAGTGCCTTAGGTCTCAAATAATTTATTGTTTAAAGTTCAAGGATATAATTACAATGAAAGAAACTCCGCCATCTAACCAACAGTTAAAGGTGTATTTTGCCTTCATCTGTCAAAACAGGGTTATAAGGTGGTATAAAAGTGTAAAAAGGCCATTTGATAAAAATTGAACTGACACCAAAGCGAGAAAAGGTTATTTTATCGACAAAAACTGTCAAAGCAACCGCACATTTACACCCTATTTAAAACGCAGCAGAGTCAAAATCAGAAAACATGTGTCGTTTTCATTCGATTTAACTCCACTAAATAATTTATTGACGTCAAATAACAGCAAATTTTGTCGTTTTTTGAAGATTAATTTGTTTTATAGGAGATTTTCCTTTTAATGCAAATGTCAATTTTTCCTTTTTAAGCTATTTTAAGAACTCAAAAACGTAATGACTGAATACACAGACGTGATGTGCATATCATTTGTACACCGTAATGATTTTATAAACGTGCGAAGTTTTGCGAAGGTAGCCGCTGTTCAAACACAAACTTTGGATCGAATTGAATCCTTTGAAAATATACCCAAACAAATGAGCGAATGTAAGATATAGCTCTTGAAGACTAAGCTAGACCCATTGCGTCTGCCACTTTGAAAAAGACGAATCTTCTGAAAAAAACATTTTTCAGGGTTTTATTGCAATTCAGTACAACGCCATGGCTGAGAATTTCACAGTTGTTTCCCAAGGCCTCTATTTGGACCCAGAAATCCCTCGAGCCTTATACATCTTCGACGTAGCAGTGAACGCCGTCTTTTCAATTATAACGATTATTGGCAACGTGCTTATAATGGTCGCGCTGAGAAAGATCCCATTAACACAAGTTCATACAGTGTTCAAGGCGTATCTTTTTAACCTCGCATTGGCAGATTTAGGTGTGGGACTTGTTGTGCAGCCATTGTACATCTCCGCTGTTTCAACGGCTTTGAGCGGCTACGAAAACGCCTCACGTATTCTCGGGGCGGTGTTTTATCTTGGAAACTGGTTCCTGCCCAATGTGTCTTTCGCATTTTTGACAACAATCGCGGTCGATCGTTTCCTAGTATTACATTTTCATCTGAGGTACCGTAATGTGGTTACGTTGAAGAAAGTTGTGATATGGTTGCTGTTTCTTTGGGCCTTGGCATTCTTAGGAACTTTATTCATCATTTACGATCACACGATATTTAATATCGGAATTCTCTTGGTTTTAGCAGTGTGTTTGCCGTTAACAACCTTTTGCTACCTGAAGATTTATTTAACACTTCGACGCCACGACAAAACCATAAGAGAACAGTCTCCCCTTGAAAATGTGTATGCGATATACCGAATAAAACCTCCGAGCGCGAAACGCTTTAACATGATGCGTTACAGGCGCTCCGTAAAGAACATGTTATACGTTTATGCTGCGTTTGTTCTTTGCTATCTACCACTGCTCTGCGTTCTGATCGTAATACACGTACAAGGAGTGGACAGAACGGCGAAGATATTTCGATTTTTAGGGGCGACATTGATTTTTATCAACTCTTCGCTCAACCCGCTTCTTTATTGTTGGAAAATCCGTGAGATACGGCGAGCGGTATTAAGGACACTGTCAGATATTTTTTGCAACTAAAACACTTTTCTAATACTTGTATGTTATTTTTAAATTCGACTGTAATTTGTTTCAGTTAGTTTCATATAAACTTCAGTGACCAACTTTTAAATGTTGTTGTTATTTTTTTCTTGTAGTGCCATTAATAAAACACTCATTTTTCCAGTGCAATATACGTCTATTTTTTGTTGTGTTTTATCGCGAGTTTGTAAATTTGTTTCTCTTATCCTTGACCATATTTAACAATTATTCACCCCAGCCTCGGTCAATATATGTGACGCACTTTAGAATAATATTTACTTTGTTACACGACTGTGACGGCCGAGAACACCCAAGTAACAAATATCAGCCAATCAGAATGTTTCATTGCCGCTTCAATATTTGCAAGTATCAATAATTATTATCTAAGTATAATGTTTCTTCAGCTCTCTTTCGATTATGACTGTGCAGTTTACATGAATCCTTCTTTAATTTTTTAGATAAACTCGGAGTTTCTGGAACTTCTTGGGCTAATTCGTAAATTTTTGCACGGGTTTTAATTTCGTTATTTTTGACTATCGTCAAATGATTTCGAAAATTACATACATAGATAGCAAATTAATAAAAATACCACTTGCTGTACTTTAAGTCACAAGTCTTTCCCTCTGTTATTTGCTTTATTGTGCATTAAAAATAAAACAGCACTTTTTGGAAGCTGAAAGTTTTAGTGATTTTCTTAGCTTCAAAATAAAATCTAGCCATTCAATTTTGAACGAAATACCTCGCGTCTATTTCAACTTTTGCGGTGGCTAATTTCGGCCACAATTTTCCAGATGTCCCCGTCGAAAGAACATTTAAATCACTAAAATGTATTTTCTGTCTCTAACCAATGACCTTTAACCTTTCCCATTTTATGACGTTAATGGCGTAGGTTTTTTTGTTTGTTCCTAAGGGTGCGTTTCTTTGGGAAAAATCCAAATCCGGATTCTTGATCCAAAAACGGATTTTGCGTTTCTTTACCTATATCCGAAAATGGATTAATCTTGGATCAATGATCTGAAGAATCCACACTTCGAGTGGATACATCAGATCATATCTGAATCCGGATTTTTAGGATTCATGATCCGTGCGTTTCTTTGGGAAAGGATTCGAAAAAAGTACCTTGGCCCAGCGGTCTTTGCTGTGAAAATACAGGTTCGCTCTTTGTAAACACTGCCATACGGAAAGTTTTAGGCGGTTATTTCGATCAAAATACAAAAATATTTCATGATAAAAGGAAACGGTAGCTTCAGATAGGTATGTAGTATCATTTTAAACGGGATACAGGTTTTCTAGAACAGCCACTGTGTGCCTACGGAAGTTGTATCCTTTTGAAATTGTCACGAGTGAATTTTGCACTGATCATTTCGCAATCATTCTTCGCGCTCAGATGCTTTCTCGCCACATTGTGCTTAACGCTAAAGAAGATCTACTTCGACGTGTGGTTTTTGTAAAAGATTTTGTATGCTTAAATTATTTTAGCTAGGATACATTCGACGAAAAATAAATTTGTGCTGATATTTTATGTTTTGTGCGAAATGTGTTTACGGGGTTGTCATGGCAAAAACCCGTTTTCGGATTCTTCGTTTCTTTGGGAGCAAAGTATCCGTGTGATCTGAGATCAATGATCCAATTTTGGATTTTCCCAAAGAAACGCACCCTAAGTTTCGTATAGTTTAAATCTTAATCTGTGCATTCTGATTAGTTAACCCAACAGCGTCATCATGATTAATACGCGATAAGAGGAAGCCCTTGATCACAAAATTAAAAAGAGTAAAAAAAATATATATATATATGTTCTTGTCCAAAGAAAACGCAAAAAATTCTATGGATTTTCCGGCGCTGTAAATTCACTTGGGATGTTGGGAGAATGCTGAAAAGGCTCGTCTTTCTTTCTTTGAAAATCTCGCAAGATTTTTTGTTGTATTAATATTTCCCCACCAACCTGGAATCTTTTCTTTTCGTTCAGATATCTTTGTCACACTTCCAGTAATATCATCCCGGACTGCCTAATCTGATCAAAATATTGCCTAGCACCACCTATGTTCCCTCATATTGCCTAGTCACGGTCACTTATTGCCTTAGTCAGTGATTTCGATTCTTGACTTTGCCTTTTCAAAAACTGATATTGGGTCTTATATTATATATATATATATTTTTTTTAAGTTCAAGGATATATATATTTTTTAAGTTCAAGGATATAATTACAATGAAAGAAACTCCGCCATCTAACCGACAGTTGAGGGTGTATTTTGCCTTCATCTGTCAAAACAGGGTTATAATGTGGCGTAAGAGTATAAAAACAGCCACCAGATAAAAATAAAACTGACACTAAAATGAGAAAAGGTTCATTTGAGGACAAAAATACGTCAAAACAACCGCACATTTACACCCTATTTAAAACGCAGCAGAGTCAAAATCAGAAACAATGAGTCGTTTTCTTTCGATTTAACTCGACTAAATGATTAATTGGCATCAAATAACAGAAAATTTTGTCGTTTTTAAAGATTAATTTGTTTTATAGGAGATTTTTCTGTCAATTATTCCTTTTTAAGCTTTTTTAAGAACTTGAAAACGCAATGACTGAATACACAGACGTGATGTGCATATCATTTGTACAACATAATGACTTTATGAACGTGCAAAGTTTTGCGAAGGTGGCGGCTGTACAAATATAATCTCTGGATCGAGTTGAATCCTTGGAAAGTATACCCAAACAAATGAGCGAATGTAAGATATAGCTCTTGAAGATTAAGGTATATCCATTGCGTCTTCTACTTTGAAAAGGCGAATCTTCTGAAAAACATTGTCGAGGGTTAGATTGCAATTTGTTCAAAACCATGGCTGAGAATTTCACCGTTATTGTTTCCCAAGGCCTCTATCTGGACCCGGAAATTCCCCGAGCCTTATACATCTTCGACGTAGCAGTGAACGCTTTATTTTCAATCATAACGATTCTTGGCAACGTGCTTATAATGGTTGCGCTGAGGAAGATCCCGTTAACACAAGTGCATACGGTTTTGAAGGCGTATCTTTTTAACCTCGCACTGGCAGACTTAGGTGTGGGACTTGTTGTGCAACCATTGTACATCTCGGCTGTTTCAACGGGTTTGAGCGGCTACCAAAACGCTTCGCGTATTCTCGGGGCAGTGTTTTATCTTGGAAACTGGTTCTTGCCCAATGTGTCTTTTGCATTTCTGACAACAATCGCGGTCGATCGTTTCCTAGTATTACATCTTCGTCCGCGGTACCGTAATGTGGTTACGTTTAAGAAGGTTGTGATATGGTTGCTGCTTTTATAGGCCTTTGCATTCTCTGGAACTTTATTCATCATGTACGATCACACAATATACAATATCGTAATTCTCTTGGTTTTAGTAGTGTATTTGCCGTTAACAACCTTTTGCTACCTGAAGATTTATTTAACACTTCGACGCCACGACAAAACCATAAGAGAACAGTCTCCCCTTGAAAATGTGTATGCGATATACCGAATAAAACCTTCGAGCGCGAAACGCTTTAACATGATGCGTTACAGGCGCTCCGTAAAGAACATGTTATACGTTTATGCCGCGTTTGTTCTTTGCTATCTTCCACTGCTCTGCGTCTTGATCGTAATCCACGTACAAGGAGTGGACAGAACGGCGAAGATATTTCGATTTTTAGGGGCGACATTGATTTTTATCAACTCTTCGCTCAACCCGCTTCTTTATTGTTGGAAAATCAGTGAGATACGGCGAGCGGTGTTAAGGACACTGTCAGATATTTTTTGCAACTAAAACACTTTTCTAATACTTGTATATTATTTTTAAATTCGACTGTAATTTGTTTCAGTAAAATTTCATATAAACTTCAGTGACCAACTTTTAAATGTTGTTGTAATTTTTTTATTCTGGCAGTTCCATTAATAAATACACTCGTTTCCCAGTGCAATATACGTCTATTTATTGTTGTTTTCTATTGCGAATCTGTAAATTTGTTTCTCTTATCGTTGACTATATTTAACAATTATTCACCCCAGCCTCGGTCAATATATGATGACGCACTTTAGAATAATATTTACCTAGTTACATGACTGTGACGGCTGAGAACGCCAGAGTAACAAATATCAGCCAATCACAATGTTTCATTGCCGCTTCAATATTTCGCAAGTATCAATATTATCTAAGGATAGTGTTTCTTCCGCTCTTTTTCAATTATGACCACGCAGTTTACATGAATCCTTCTTAAACCTCGATTATCGATAAACTTCGAGTTTCTGGAACTTCTTGGACTAATCCGTCAATTTTCGCGCGGGTTTTAATTTCGTTGTTTTTGCCAATCCTCAAATGATTTCGAAGATAACATGCATAGATAGCAAATCAATAAAGATACCACTTGCCATTATTTCAGAGGCATTTCCTGCTTTCTGTAAATTGCCTTTTTGCGCATTAAAAATTAAACGGCACTTTTGGGGAGCTGAAAGTTTTGTGATTTTCTTAGTCTAGAAATAAAATCTAGCCAGCCAATTTCGAACGAAATATCGCGCGTCTATCGTAACTCGTAAAAGCTGTCTTTGTCAGGATTTTCAAAATTTTATTGGCAGCATCAGTTTATACACCTGTGAAAGACTATTTTTTCACTTTAAAAATGGTAATGTACATACCGAATTATTTCCAAAAAAACTCAAAAGAAAGAAAAATTTGGAACGCATTGTTCAAATAAAAAAGACATCTCATGTATGAGACAGTCCGATTTACTTTGGCATTTTTCCAAAAAGACCCAAACTGTACATTTCAAGTCTCACACTGGCCAGTTCTGTTGGATCTGGAGTGAAAATTAGCTTTAATCAACTTGGTGGTATTACAGCACTAGGGCCCAAAATCGTCATTTTTACTGGCTCATGTAGCACTTTCTTATTGAATTCGTTTGGACCCGGAGTGAAATTAAGATGAATACACGTGATGGCATTTTTCCCAAGAAGACCAAAACTTTACATTTCAAGTCTCAAACTAGCCGGTTTTGCTGGGTCTGGAGTGAGAAAAAGCTTTAATCGACATGGTAGTATTTAAACACAAGGGTCCAAAATCGTCATTTTCACTTGGCCACGTAGCACTTTATTATTCGATTCTTTTTAACTGGAGAAAAAATTAGGATGAAACCACGTGGTGCCATTTTCCCAAAAAGACCTAAACTGTACATTTCAAACTGGCCTGTTTTGCAGGATCTTGAGTGAAAATAAGCTTTAACCTACTTGGTGGTATTTCAATAGAAGGGCCTTAAATCGTCAATTTCACTGGGTCAAAAAGTACTTTCTTATTCGATTCGTTTGGACTGGGAGTGAAATTAAGATGAATCCACGTGATGGCATTTTTTCCAAAAAGACCCAAACCATACATTTCAAGTCTCAAAGTGGCCAGTTTTGCTGGATCGGGAGTGAAAGTTAGCTGTAATCTACATGGTGGTATTTCAACACAAAGGCCCAAAATCGTCATTTTCAGTGGGTCATGTAGCCCTTTTTTATTTGATTCTTTTGGACAGGGAGTGACAATTATGATGAATGCACGTGATGGCATTAATCCAAAAAGACCCAAACTTTACATTTCAAGTCTCAAACTGGCCAGTCTGGTTGGATTTGGAGTGAAAATAAGCTTTAATCTTCTTGGTGGTATTTCAACACAAGGGCCCCAGAAACGCCATCACGTGGATTCATCATAATTTTCTGTCCAGGTCCAAAAATTAAATAAGAAAGTGCTACATGACCCACTGAAAATGGCGATTTTGAGCCCATGGGTTGAAATACCACCAAGTAGATTAAATCTTATTTTCACTCCAGATCCAGCAAAACCGGCCTGTTTGAGACTTTTTGTTTGGGTCTTTTTGGAAAAATGCCATCACGTGGATTTATCCTAATTTTCACTCCCGGTCCTTCAAGATCGAAAAATGCTTCAGATCAGGGGCGTTGGCTGAACAACAAGAACAATGAGTTCCTAATTTTTCTGTACCGCTAATTACCTTCAAATACTTCACTACATTCTTCATGCTCTTATAAAATCAAATTCATAAATAGCCATCACACTTGACATTGACACTGAACTTAAAAATACTGTCATGAATACAGCGAAACGTTGTACTCTTCTTTTATCACTAGTTTTAATTTTAAAATATTGACATAAACGTATGAAAATCGTGCAGCACACAGGGAGCAGAGGAGCAGAGAAGCCAAAATTGACCTTTGTAAATATTAAAATGTTCTATCTATTTCGTAGCGTTTGTTATACGTTAGATGATCTTTATGTTTACCCGACGGACAAGCCAGCGGGTAACTCTTTCAATAGTCCGTTGCGTAATCGTGGCGGGTTTCCGAACGTTACCCGAAGGTCAACGAGAGGAAAGCGTTAGTTTTCCGAGCGAGACACGAAGTGCCGAGAGGAAAAATGACGTCAAAATATGCCAACATTGCAACGGTAATTACGAAAACTGAAAAATATATAATTTAATCAAAGACGAAGAATTTTGACCTGAAAACTAAATAATTAATATTATTAACCGCATCTAATACGTGCAAATGTACATGATGTACATTGTTAGTCAACTACTGTAGCTGTTTTGTTGCAGAATGACTGGTTGATTAATAAATTGCTCACATTCAGTATGTCATACTGTCTACAAGACAGCTAACTCGAGAAACACCGAAACTGTTTGATCGTGTCCTTCACTGCTCGTCTTACTTCCCTCATCTTCCAACAGTACAGAAATGGGTTTAAAGATGAGTTTGACAAAAACAGAGTTATAATTACTGCGCCAGTGAATTCAGAAGATTGCGTACGCACAAAGGATCCACCAATTAAACTTAAAACTGTCATTATACCAAGTGGAAGATAACAAGCCAGCAATGTCATTTGCACCCACAATGCACTGGATACTGTCTTTCTGTATCGTGCTATATTCAGTGAGATTCCTCCTCCATTCGGTTGTCCTTGGTTAACATGGTCCTGTACTTGAGCTCGGTGATGGCGGAGTGTAAGATAGATTTTGATGTAGCAAACAGTTGAGGTCAATATGCACAATAGAAGAATTATAAGGGCGATGCTTAATTGTACTCGAGGGATAAATGGAATAGACACGCAAAGAAGCCAAAAAGTTGCAACAAGACCCCATGCTCTCCTCGAAGTCACCACCTGTCTGTATCTCAGCCCCATTAACAGGGCGAGAAGTCTGTCCACACTAATTGCAGTCAGCGTCAACAAGGATACTCCACAGAATATCAAACCTAAGGTAATAAAAACTGCAACAGCATAGTAACAACATTTGGAGTGTTGTGGGGACATTAAATAGGTAACATAGAGAGGCTGTGTGATGAGACCCACACAGAGATCTGTGCTTGCAAGGCATCCAAATAAAAGTTTTGATGGCGGATGAAGAGATAATCGCACCTTTTTAAGAGCCGCAATGATCAGAACATTCCCCAGAAATGCAGTAATGCATAGAGGAATATTAAATGCTGAAATAAATATCTTCAGATGAACTCCATAAAGACCTGTAGGGCAAAATAACTGTTGGACTGTCGTGTGGTTTCCATCTTCAGTTAAATTTTCCATTTCCTTCTTAATACTGGTTGTTTGCTAACCAGGTATGCAAAGAGTTATTATTCCTTGATGTTGCTATCAAAGTCCTGTTTTTAAAGCCCGGGCTCCGTCAGAAATATGTTTCCAACACTCTTCTATGACTTTGTCGCGCGGATGATAACACTAGGTAGCTCTCACATATTTCCTGGCGATTAGAGAAGGTAAAGTTAGTGTGAAATATCAGGCGTCATAACTGAGATAACTTTGTTTTCTGTTTGTCATACACTCTAGCAAGTTTGTCAAATAACATCATCACACATTCTTCACTACAATCTCTTGCTTCTGCTTCAGTGCGCGGCAGTTCAAGTTTCTCTTCATGTAAAATATCAGCAAATACCTTATACTTTTTAGATGATTTTAAGCTACATGGAAATGAGAAAGGGGTACAAATGCGGTTTGGAGTTTTATCTTGAATTGCCAAGTGCGAGAATAGCGACAACTTCCTAATTTTTTTAGCACCAGGAAATGGAACACTTAATTTTTATGAGCATCCATAAAAAACTTCTCTCTAGTTGCATTCGCTTCAAAGACGGATGCAGTGGCGGCCGAACGCCCTTGCCAAAAAGATCTTCCCGTTGTCAAACATAAGCAAAAATTCAGGTAAGAATTTGAAAGTAATCTAAAAAGCAATGTTAATTTCGTTAGATGCAAATTTAAGAGAATGAAAGCAAAAATATCGAAGTACGTTTCCGTCGATTTTATTATGGGATCATTATCAAGTTTAAAAAAAAAGCACAAAGTTAATTTCCTTTTTAATCAATGCAGAAGTGGCATTTGTGATTGCAAAAATATCTGAAAGAGAAGGTATTCGCTAACAAAGACTTGATAAGTGGCATGTTGAAGTGTTTGTGTAATGACTACCTTCTACATTCTTCAATTCGTATTAATCTGTTTTACAAATCAAATCATCTCTCGCGTTTCTTCCTTTCATGAGTCGGTTGAAACATCTCACTTTCTTTGTTGCCGTACTGAACTTCTCAAAAACCATGAGTTTGGCGTTTTGAATACATAATAAAATGCTCTTGGATAAAAAAAAAACAAACTATTTTTTTTAATAGTTCGTTAGATTTCTGAGCCCTGTCATTTTTTTAATATATATATTTCAAACTTTTCGCCTGTCAAATCCCGTGTACACCTTCCATGACTCTTTTGATTTATCAAGTCGAGTGAACTTTCGCTCGCAAGCTGTTTGCACTTCCATTGATACACTCTTCAATACCGCAAAATTGTTAAATTTAAAACAGTCTGTCACGGAAACCACATATACATTCCCGATCGTTAAATGTAAATGTAATGTCAACGCATTAGATATTTATGCCACATTTTGAGTGTTCAACCTTGAACAAACGGAATCGGAAAAGACTTTTCTCATCATTAGCTCAAAAATAAAATTTGCCAAACACAGACATATACCAGAAACCCATAAGGGTTGAAACGTGTAACTCCCTATGATTTGCATTAAACAAAGTGTTTGCACATTCGTTTATATTAAGTACCACATTTGGAAAATCAGGAGAAAAACTTAAGGCGGCGAAATACGAGATACAAAAACCCTCAACTTGTCGCGCAACGTAACATTGTTGCATTGCCAGTTGAACGAGTTGTTGCTCCTATTTCTACCGCGCGCTCAACTTGTCTCGCAACAAATTTCGGTGTTGCAAGTTGAAAAAAATTGTTGCAAAAAGTAGAACTTGATTCTACTTTGTGCAACATGTTGCGCGACAAGTTGAGGGTTTTTGTATCTCGTATTTCGCCAGCCTTAAAGTAGAACCAAGTTCTACTTTTTGCAACATTTTTTTTTCAACTTGCAACACCGAAATTTGTTGCGAGACAAGTTGAGCGCGCGGTAGAAATACGGGCAACAACTCGTTCAAGTTGTCGTTGCGAGACAAGTTGAGGGTTTTTTTTATCTCGTATTTTAAATTCACTTCGCGCTACCTCGCGCTCGATGGCGTAATCTTGTTCTTGAACAAGCTTGGTTGAATAAAGTTAAAATTTGTTTAAATCTCCTGTTTTATCGTCGTTAAGTACACTGGAGAACATTTCTTTAGTTTCTGTAAGAAATTTACGGCGTTTAAGTCAAAATTTAAGTAACTCAACGCAAAACCGAAAATATTGTTGCATGTGTCAACACGTGTGTAAAGCATTCGCGTGCAAACTCTTTGTGTTTCCAAATATGATACTTGGCAAAACTGAATATTCAAACACTGTGAACGTGCGTGACATGTTTCAACCCTTAGTTTCTGCATATACTCAAAGGACAGTACCATTAATTCGGCTAAAGCTTGGCTCAGACGTTCTCGAAAGGTACCTAAACTGAATCCATTTGTAGACGTATGCTGTTCTTCACACAAAATACCGCTAACAAGACGGTCGACTGAATCGTAGTTAACTCACATGAAACTAGGAAGGAAACAGGATAAAAAAAGAATGAATTACCTTAACGACGATTAATTAATCCTTTCTTGTCTTTTGTCGAGCAAGTGAAATGTTACTGTTAAAATAACTTATCGACGCACGTCTCATGCGCTATCGTTGTTAACAAGTAATGACAAGTTAATAAGTGGTTTTAAAAATATATGGACGTTTTAGGCATAATTTCATTTCACTTAATGCGCATCATTGTATATTTACTTAGTTCTACTGAATAATTGTCATTCTCGTCTCTTACTAATGAAAGATATTCGATAGCGCGTCATTCTTGGGAACTTATGGTTTATAAAGTTTTGTGCCTAACGGAATATTTTAAAAGGGAATCGGAATCCCAAATTTAAAATAATAAAATTAGGTTAGCATTGTTAACGCTGCCGGTCATATTTTTAGACATACCTTACTTGTGAACCAACTGAGGCTTGTGCGGCCAAACTTTAACGGCTAATGGCAATCCCACGGTGATTTATATATTTATACGCCTTTACGATAAGATCGTTAAAATAAGCTCATCATTTGTAGTGCAACCAATTAATTAAATAAACACATTTTAGTTAAAATACACAAAATGACATGAAGGCGCGCAGTTTGTCATACATACAGCCCCATTGACGCAGACCTTTTAGAAAATTATCGCGGACTGACGTATGTAGTGCTAAACAAGTTTCATTGCCGCTCGTGTCAACAAGAAATCATTTTGCGCAGTAATTCAGATCACTCTTCAAGACCTTTTCACAACTTTTCAACAAAATTAATTAAGCTCTATTATAGTAAAAAAGGCACACTGTTAGAACGGAGCCGAAAATGTTTCACTCTCGAACTGTATTCATTCAGTCAATAAGCTCATATAAATATTTGCATCCACTTGCGCTTAGTTCTTCCTGTTTAGATCTGAAGTCTTCCTGTGTTGGGCTCTAAACACCTGCAGCCGTGGTTTGAGTCATTAGCTATTAATAGCCGAGATGATTCAGGCACTCACACTGTGACATGCGTAACAATAAGTAAGACGGTCTAGATGGGGTTTAATTGATAGCAGAGAATTGGTAAAAATGTTAAGAGAGAAGGTTTATTTAATATTATTTATTATATCTTATTTTTATTGCTTTATTTCAACACGTGGCTCTTTTCATGCAAATCTGATTTATGGATTTACATTCTCGACCCCAGGGCACTTCTCTTTTGTGCATTAAAGCAATCTCAAGTTAGCACATGACAAATTTGTGCAAGACAAATGATTTTAGGAATTTTCGCTTAACTAGCAGCTGAAAAATGACTAACTAACTAAGAGCTAAGAACTACAAATTTACTGTTAGCTAAGAAATGAGCTGAAATTTTAACTGTAAGCTGAAAAATCGCCCTAGATTTAACGGCTAGCTGAGCACCCCTATCCAGACTCTCAAGTAAAACAGAAATCGACAGACAAAATGAAACATAAATTCTGATTCTCTTCCGCTCTTTCCATTCAGCCATCGGTTATATTTACGAATAAGGGGGTCACGTGACAGGATTATGCAGAGTGCCTGTTAGTAAATAATTGTCTCATTTTGCCGGTTTTTCAGATGGGCTGAAGTGTTAGTGCCAGTGTCTCCCACGTTCACCCTCACTTTCTCTAGCGCCGGGTTCGGTTAAGGGCGGGAGACAACTTATATTTCAGGTTATTATATAAACTGCAGTGGTATAGCGAGTGATAGAAAATCGAGAAAAATGGTATCACACATGTGTGGATAAAAATGTTATCCACACATGTGTGATATCATTTTTGACCAATCAACTCGCAGAGTTTGCCGTGTTTCAATGCTCACTGAGCCACATTTTATTGATATTAAGTCGAAAAATCTTCGGATCTTCCTCGGCAATCTTCGGCAATCTTCGGACATTTTCGGAAAAGTTCGGAAAATGTTGGGAATCATTCGTACGACCTTCGGACAACATTTTTAAAATCTTCGGAAATCTTCGAAAAATGGTCGGAAATCTTCGGAAATCGTCCAAAACATCGTAATTCATAGGTTTATATAATAAACAGAATAATACATGGTTGCTTGGATATATGAAATTTATCTTCTCGTGTTCAAAACCGATATCTATCGATTTGAACACTCGAAGATAAATTTCATATCTCCGCGCAACAATGTATTATCCTAGTAAATAATAAAGTTGGTAAATTTTAAGCTCGGCAATAAATAATGAAGATGAAGTGTTCAACATGACTCGAGCATGGGACAAAGAAAAATTCTGAGTCCCCGACGGGAATCGAACTCGTGGCCTCCCAGATACCGGTTGGGCGCTCCACCGGTATCTGGGAGGCCATGGGTTCGATTATTTTGTCCCATGCTCGAGTCACGTTGAACACTTAATCTTCATTAATGTATTATCCTCTATTTATTTTTTTTTGGAATGCACTTAATTGCATTAGAGCTAGTCTACATTTAAATATTTTGCAGAGGAGGATCTCCCCGCACCCCAGTGTTTAAGCTAACTTTAGTTACCTTCGTCTACTTTGTATGATAGCGCGATTTTTGATTGAGTGTCGTAAAACAAAAACCAAAGTAATCACTCTGGCCAATCACAAAGGACGCAGACAATCCAGTGAAATTCGAAAGAAGTACACGTAGCCGACATTTAGCACGGTGAAACTTGTGTGAGCAGGTTACAATTGGTTTTGGTTTTACCTCTGACTGGTTGAAAAAGTGACGCGAGTATTTTAAACATTCACTAGGCGTAATGTTGCAAAACTAAAGCAAACGCGAATTTCTTTCGCTCTAACAGTTAAACATTTAGAACATTGCACTCCACCTATAATTATAATGACTTATTTTTCACTTAATTAAAACATGTCAAAAATTGTTATAGACATTTTATCTAAGCTAGACTACAGTACAAAAAATCAATTTCTCTTAATCATTTTTTTTTTGGGGGGGGGGGGGGGCGGTAGGGGGAAAAGGGGAGGGGCAAGTAAACATTTCTGATGTACAGGGTTTATATATTGTTAGAGATGTATATATTGCAGTGGCTATTACTGAAGCCTTAACCTCACCTTTGCTTTGTAAGATCGAAGCGATTAAATAGAAACAGAAAAACCCATCAGTTACCCAGAGCAGAGCGGAGCCCCATAGCCATAGAAAATCCAGAGAAATAGAAGAACCAAGAACTTCAGTTTTCATGGACTGGACATCCACGTTGTGGCCAATAAACAGCTGTCAATACAATGTGTCTGCTGACTAGTATCACGTGACAATATCGCGGGCTCAGTTGAGTTTATTGCGCCGGAAAATCCATAGAAAGTTTGGTCATTGATTTTGACGAGAAATCGTGGGTTTTTTTTCAGTCTTTAATTTCGTGATCAAGAGGCCTCTTTCAATCACGTATTCATTAGGATGACGTGATCGAGCTAACCAATCAGAAAGCACAGATTAAGATCCAAACTCTACGGATCTCAGAGACAAACAAAAAACCTACGCCATAAACGTCATAAAAGGGAAATGAAAAAGTTCATTGGTTTCAGGCAGGAAATATATTCAGTGATTTAAATGTTCTTTTGACGGGAACAATTGGGAAATCGTGGGCGAAATACGTCACCGCAAAAGTTCAAATAGCCCCACGGTATTTCGTCCAAAACTTGCTGGCTAGATTTTATTTTTAAGCTAAGAAAATCACAAAACTTTCATCTCCCCAAAAGTGCCGTTTTATTTTTAATGCGCAATAAGGCAAATAACAACAGGCAGGAAATGCGTCTTAAATAATGGCATGTGGTATCTTTATTTATTTGTCATCTATGTATTAATAAATCGAAATCATTTGACGCTCGGCAAAAATAACGAAATTAAAACCCGCGCGAAAATTGACTGATTATCCCAAGAAGTTCCAGAAACTCCCAGTTTCTATAGTAAAGTTTCAAAAAAGGATTCGTGTAAATTGCCGTGTCATAATCGAAACAGAGCTGTAGAAACATTATACTTAGATAATATTGATACTTGGAAAATATTCAAGTGACAATTAAAAATTCTGATTGGCCGTTATTTGTTATTCGGGCGTTCTCCGCCGTTACAGTCGTGTAACAAGGTAAATATTTTACTCCAGTGCGTCATCTATATTGACCGAGGCTGAGGTGAATAATTGTTAAATGTAGTCAACGATAGGCGAGACAAATTTACAGGTTCGCAATAGAATGTCACAACAACAAATAGACTTATATTACTCTTGAAAAAAAAAGAGTGTTTTTAATAATGGAAGTGCCAGAAACAGAAACAATAAAAAGTTGGTTACTGAAGTTTTTATGAAACCAACGGAAACAAATTACAGTTGAATTAAATAAAATAAAAGTATTAACAAATTGTTTCAGTTACAAAAAAATTCTGACAGTGTCCTTAATACCGCTCGCCGTAAAGCACGGATTCTCCAGCAATTAACGTCATAAAATGGGAAAGGTAAAATGAAAGGTAATTTGTTTCAGGCAGAAAATATATGCAGTGATTTAAATGTTTTTTTGACGGGGACGTCTGGGAAATCGTGGGCGAGATCCGTCACCGCAAAAGTTCAAATAGCCGCGCGATATTTCGTCCAAAATTGGCTGGCTAGATTTTATTTTTCAGCTAAGAAAGTAAAAAAACTTGGATCATTATCAGTAGCTGGGAATAGGTGGCTCTATAAAATAGATCAATAAAAATAAGAAAAAAGGCGCTATGTAATTTTGATCACTAAAATAACGATATTACGTGCTATATAACACGCGCGTTTTAAGAACCTTTTTAAGGTCTTACAAGACACGCTTTTTAAGGCCTTACAAGACACGCTTTTTAAGGCCTTACAAGACACGCTTTTAAGGCCTTACAAGACACGCTTTCAAGGCCTTACAAGACACGCTTTTAAGGCCTTACAAGACACGCTTTTTGAGGCGTTACAATGCACGCTTCTTAAGACCTTACAAGACATGGTTTTTAAGACCTTACAAAGCAAGTTTTTAAGACCATATTCGGCACAGCGGGCTAGATTTTATTTTTAAGCTAAGAAAATCAAAAAAAAAAAAAAACTTTCAGCCCCCCAAAGTGTCGTTGAATTTTTAATGCGTAATAAGGCAAATAACAGAATGCAGAAAATTGCGACTTAATGGCAAGTGGTATCTTTATTTATTTGTCATCTATGTATTATCTTTGAAATCATTTGACGCTTGGCAAAAATAACGAAATTAAAACCCGCGCGAAAATTGACGAATTATCCAAAGAGGTTCCAGAAACTCCGAGTTTCCATAGTAAAGCTTAAAAAAAAATTGGTGTAAACTGCCGTGTCATAATCGAAAAAGAGTTGTAGAGACATTATACTTAGATAATATTGATACTTGGAAAATTTTGAAGCGGCAACACGTCACAGTCGTGTAACAAAGTAAATATTTTTTCTCCAATGCGTCATCTATATTGACTGAGGCCGAGGTGAATAATTATTAAATGTAGTAAACGATAGGTGAGACAAATTTACAGGTTCGCAATAGAATGTCACGGCAATAAAAAGACCATATTATTCTTGAAAATGAAAGAGTGTTTTTATTAATGGAAGTGCCAGAAAAAGAAACAATAAAAAGTTGGTTACTGAAGTCTTTATGAAACCAAAGGAAACAAATTACAGTCGAATTAAATAAAATAAAAGTATTAAATGAAAGTGTTTCAGTTACAAAAAATATCTGACAGTGTCCTTAATACCGCTCGCCGTAACTCACGGATTCTCCAGCAATAAAGAAGCGGGTTGAGCGAAGAGTTGATAAAAATCAAGGTCGCCCCTAAAAATCGAAATATCTTTGCCGTTCTGTCCACCCCTTGTACGTGGATGACGATCAGGACGCAGAGCAGTGGTAGATAGCAAAGAACAAACGCGGCATAAACGTATAACATGTTCTTTACGGAGCGCCTGTAACGCATCATGTTAAAGCGTTTTGCGCTCGAAGGTTTTATACGGCTTGCCGCATACACATTTTGAAGGGGCGACTGTTCTCTTATAGTTTTGTCGTGGCGTCGAAGTGTTAGATAAATCTTCAGGTAACAGAAGGTTGTTAACGGCAAACACACTGCTAAAGCCAAGAGAATTCCGATATTGAATATTGTGTGATCGTAAATGATGAATAAAGTTCCGGAGAATGCCCAGACCCAAAGAAACACCAACCATATCACAACTTTCTTCAACGTGACCAGGTTACGATATCGCAGGCGAAGGTGCAAGACTAGGAAACGATCGACCGCGATTGTTGTCAGAAATGCAAAAGACACATTGGGCAGAAACCAGTTCCAAAGACGAAACACCGCCCCGAGTTTATTCGAGAGGTTTTGGTAGCCGCTCAAACCCGTTGAAACAGCCGAGATGTACAAAGGTTGTACAACAAGTCCCACACCTAAGTCTGCCAACGCGAGGTTAAAAAGATATGCCTTGAAAACTGTATGGACCTGTGTTAACGGGATCTTTCTCAGCGCGACCATTATAAGCACGTTGCCAATAATCGTTATGATTGAAAAGATGGCGTTCACTGCTACGTCGGCGATGTATAAGGCTCGGGGAATTTCTGGGTCCAAATAGGGGCCTTGCCAAACAACGCTGAAATTTTCGGCCATCGCACAGTTCAAAGGGTATGAACCTCTTATCTCGACAACGTCTTCAAGAGATTCGCCTTTTCAAACAGACAGATAGATTTAATGTAGTTAATCCTCAAGAGCAATATCTTATATTCGTTCATATGTTTGGGTATATATTTCCAAAGGATTCAATTCAACTCAAAGATTATGTATGCACAGCTGCCACCTTGGCAAAACCTCGCACGTTCATAAAGTCATTACAGATGTATGGTGTACAAATTATATGCATATCACATCTTTGTATTCGGTCATTACGTTTTTAAGTTCTCAAAAGGAAAAAAAATTTCGCATAAAAAGAAAAATAAATATATCCTATAAAAAATTAGCCTTAAGAAAAGACAAAATTTGTTCTTATTTCATGCCAATTAATTTCCTAGCCGAGTAGAATCGACATAAAACGAACGCATTATTTGATATTTGACTCTGCGGCGTTTTCTTTTTAGAAAGTACTATGTTCAGTTGGTTTGACGTTTTTTTGTCCATAAAATGACCTATTCTCACTTTGATGTCAGTTCCATTTTTATCTAATGGCTTTTTTTCACTTTTACGCCACTTTATAACCCTGAGTTGACGGATGAAGGCAAAAAATACTTTTAACTGCCGATTAGATGGCGGCGGTTCTTCTATTGTAATTGTATCCTTGAACTTAATTTCAGACCCAATGTCAGGTTCTGACAAGGCAAAGCCAAGAATTGAAATCACTGAATAAGGCAATAAGTCACCGTGACTAGGCAATATTAGGGAACATCGGTGGTACGTGCTAGGCAATATTAAGTTCTTAGGTAACATCAGGGATGATAGTACTGGAAGACTGATAAAGATATCTCTAGCTTAACTGACCTTGATGAAAACAAGTTATAAAGGGGCAAGACTTTCTAGTCAAAAGTGGAAATTATATCACGAGCATGGCAAACCCTATTGAATTTAAAACTTGTCTGTTCAAGTGTCTGGTTTTTTTTTTCTGACGTAAGACTTAAATGAAGCTAAACATTGGAAAGCTCTAATATCATTAGAATGTCCTTTTCTTGCTTAGCTTTGTAAACACAACTAAGTTGTCGAAATACTATTGGTTACAACGAAATCTTTATGACAATTGTCCTGTAGAAAACAAATACAATGTATTCAAGAAGCCATAAAGATATCTCGGTAAACGTTCCTTTTAATAAATAACCTCCTTGGTTTCCATTTTCAGCAGCTTTGATTATTTTTTTCTCTGCTTTCTGTTTCTCGATTCTGATCCGATCAAAATTTTCGTAATTAAATTCAAAGTACTAACTGTCTATTTACGGCTGTTTTTTATAATTCGTCCATGGTATTGTGGAAATAAAATTCTACAAATCGAAGCTGAATAAATATATGATTCCTGAGAGTAGAATTGATATTGCTTTTAAAGTAATCTATTGAAACACGAGTATTTCAAAAGGTAATCAGCGTGAACCTTTCTGAGGGATATTGATGTGTTTATAAAGCTAACGAAATATTTCGTGGAGTTTCAATAAATAAATTCTTAAGAAATGAACTATTTAACATTTTTTCCACGAGCGCGTGTTGGATATGAGATGGAAGATAGCCAAAGAGGCGCGTAGCGCCTCGTTGGCTATAAGGATCTCATATGCAACAAGCGCAAGTGGAATAATTGTTTTATTAAAAACGCCCAAAGAATTGCAATATCTGAGCTCCCCAGGTGTTTTTATTGACGTGCATCGGCTATCATGTTAGTAGTCAATGGTATATGAGCTCATATACAATTGCGTGTTAACCAAAAACACGCAGGAATTGCAATATACCATTGCTAGTTTTTAATAACATCCATTAGCCATCAGCGTGAACCTTTCTTTATTAATGTGTTTATAAAGCTAAAGAAATCTTTCGTGGAGTTTCAATAAATAAATTCTTAAAAAAATGAACTAAGAACTTAAAGAAAATACCAGCGAGTATTTTTAATTTTTATTCACCCCCTTAATAAGATAAACTGCAGTATCGATAATAGTAAATCCGATATCACTAAAAATAAGTGGTATCGCGAACTCTGACGCTTACTGATTTTTCTAAAATTTCGTGTAAAGGTATTCAATCTTTTATACTTTAAAATATCAATAAATGACTACCAAGAGTCAATCTTTATTTCGAGAAAATCGGGCGTGTTTGAAAACAAAAGAAATCGACAATCGTTGCTATGGTAACGTTTGTGACTAAGTGATCTGTAAAAATATTAAACTTCGGTCATATTTGATCATTACGGTGCAGTTTAGCAGAAATTGAAGATCATTTTCAAAATTTTCATTTTCAAAACGATCACCCTAGGGCTAAAAAAAAAACAACATCGAGCCTCCTTAAGGCTCGCCCAAAACGTTGTATGAATTAGATATCTTGTTGCTGATGTTTTCTTTAAATCCGGTTGGCGTTGTGAATTTACTCCAAGAGCTTTCGATACGTTCCTTCTGGTCAGTATCAGGTACGTAGTGTAACTGTCACAGAATAGTTTCAGTCCCAGTCCCATGAACTGTCTAAAATCTTACTCCGTCAAGCGCTGGCGAACTTGACTACAAAGGGTATACGATTCTGCACCGCAACAATTATCGCATTGCATCAAGTTTGGATTAAATTTGAGGATAAAATTCGGCGACGCGACAAGAGTCGCAGCGCAAGCTAAGTACATTATGGGTGGTAGGGTGGGTAGGTAAGGTTGTACCAGCCATAACACCCTTAAGCGGAATGAAAACCCACAACAGACTCCGAAAAACATTCTACAAACAACTAGCTGATTACTTATCGCACTTGGTATATTTCCTTCGCCGTTGCGCTTGAGCAATATCAATTTATTCATAATCTGTGCTACTTATATGCGATGTTAACCTGCGATCAGGCGTTATTTTTCTCGCGGCGGAGGGGTCGACGGAAAAATGAACGCCTGATACAATTACTTGTCAAGTAATTGCATCAGGCTTTCCTTTTTTCCCCTTCCCTCTGCCGCGAAAAAAAGAAAGCCTGATCGCAGGTTAATGCGATGTCGATAATTTATGCAGTGCAAATAGTATACTAATTTAATACTTTAGAGCTTTCCATCTTTGGCATACATATTCAAAAGTTCAAATTTGCAATGCCCTATATTTGACCTTTAGATACTATTAACTGTAAATTTCTTGTTTCAATATGTTGCTGTCGAACTAAAAATTAAAAAAAAAAAAACAGACATGGTTGCAGAATCCTGAATATATTTATCGAAGAGGTTCGGAGCCATCTTAAATAAATGAAAAAAGACTTAAGGGTCTCTGAACTGTAGATCGCCTTGAACAATCCGTATTTTAACGACAACAGGCCAATATCCCTTGTTGCGGCCCCCGCATTCGGTTAATAAGAAATTATTACCATGTCATCATTTTTATTGTTACCAATGTCAAAAATAATCAGGCAATTCTTATTTTCAAGATTGAGATGAAAAAAAGTTTTTTCCGATACCGTTTGCTCAAGATATGGCATAGATATTTTTAAAATGCGTTGACATTGTATTTACATTTAACGATCGAGAACAATGTGTTTATGGTTTTAGGGACAAATTGTTACCTGAATTCGGTTGAAAAGCACGTTTTTTATTTAATATTTTCTTTCCGAATTAAAGAGTGTTTCGCTGAAAGTGCAAACAATTTTCATCTCAGCTTACGCATGAAAGTTTGCTCGACTTGGTAAATCAAAAGAAACATGGAATTTGTAGACAGGAGTTGACAGGCGAAGAGCTTCGAAGTAAATCTATTCTTAACAACTTGACAGGGCTCAGAAAGGTAATATACAGTAAATTTTAAAATGTTTTTTTGAACAATTCATTATGTAGCAAAAAAGTAAAATTGGTGGTTATTCAGCAGCGCAGTACGGAAACAAAAAAAAGAAGTGACTCAACCGACTCACGAAGAGAAAAAACAACAAGAAGATTGAAATGATAATAATGCAAAAAAAAAAAAGAATTGAGTCATTATGACAAACACTTTAACCTGCCACTTATTCGAAACGTCGATTTCAAATTGAGACATGTTTCGCTTTTGCGCTTTTAAAAGGCATTTTGTGTCTTTACCTCCCGTTAAGACACCAATTTTTACTTAATTTGTTTATAGAAATTGACGAGATTAAGCACGTTTCATGCATTTTTTTCTAATTGTGCGTTCAATGTTAAACAAATACTTTCGCACGGAAGCGGTTCGATTGTGCGTTCAATTTACGATTCTTTTTTTTCGTCCATTTCATAGTTGAAACAAGAAGCTACTTGGTAGCTCCAAACCGGGTGGTTAATGTTTAACCACTCTTTTAGCTAACAAGAAAGCCTAAGGCTTTTAGACGTATACCCAGTAGCGTTTTATTTCCTTTTGTTGCTGTTCAACAAGAAGTGCGTTATGTTGAAGCGTGACATGCGATATACGATACTCGGCCGTCAGTATTAAAGTTCAAAGGCACTTTGATCGCTTTTGAAGACTTTGAAGGTAGAGATATCAGAGTTGTTTTCGTTCTACTTTTAAAACGCATAATATATAACTTGACTCTTTCAATTATATGTCGTACTGGTCATTTCTAACTGAGCAGCAATTCTATTTTGCTCTGTGGTCTAAGCGATGATTTATTGTTGAGTTAAACACATGGAAAATGCGTATAACGCACGTAATTTTAATCCCTCAAGTGGCAAGTAATTTTAAACATTTTCTCCGTCCCATTCTCCTTCCTCCATTGAGGCGCGTTTTCCATGTGTTTAACTTAACAATAAATCATCGCTTAGACCACAGTGCAAAATAGAATTGCTGCTAAGTTAGAAATGACCAGTACGAGATATAAATAAAAGTGTCACGTTATATTTTATATTTTCAAAGTCTTCAAAAGTGATCAAAGTGCCTTTGACCTTTAATACTGACAACCGAGTATCGTATATCGCATGTCACGCTTTAGCATAACGCACTTCTTGTTGAACAGTAACAAAAGGAAATATAAACGCTACTGGGTTCGTCTAAAAGCCTTAGGCTTTCTTTTTATCCAAAAGAGTGGTTAATCATTAACCACCCGGTTTCAAGCTACTCAGTAGCTTCTTGTTTTGTTTTTTTTTTGTCGGTAGGGCATTGAAGGTCACGAATGTTGATTGGCTTAAAACTGGTCATCTTTCATCACCCACTTGAAATTGCCTCAATGGGGCAAGGGGAATGGGACGGAGGAAATGTTTTAAATTACTTGCCACTTGGGGGATTAAAATTACGTGCGTTATACGCGTTTTCCATGTGTTTAACTTAACAATAAATCATCGTTTAGACCACAGTACAAAATAGAATTGCTGCTAAGTTGGAAATGACCAGTACGAGATATAAATAAAAGTGTCACGTTATATTTTATGAGTTTTAAAAGTAAAACGAAAACAACTCTGATATATCCACCTTCAAAGTCTTCAAAAGTGATCAATGTGCCTTTGACCTTTAATACTGACTGCCGAGTATCGTATATCGCATGTCACGCTTTAGCATAACGCACTACTTGTTGAACAGCAACAAAAGGAAATATAAATGCTACTGGGTTCGTCTAAAAGCCTTAGGCTTTTTTGTTAGCTAAAAGAGTGGTTAAACATTAACCATCCGGTTTCGAGCTACTAAGTAGCTACTTGTTTTTCAAGTGATTCACAAGTTCAGGAAATCCATGTTTATATACAACGTCAGCGAATTGACTTCTTCTTTATATCTGTTTTGGTTTTAATTAATTTGTCCTTTTTTCTTGACAATAATGCCAAGATCACATTAAAACGTCCTTCGATTTTTTCAGTTTTAATTTATTGGATAACCCTGATATTTCACACTAACTATATCCTTTCTTATCATCAGGAAACATGTAATAACTAGCCAGTGTAATCACCCGAGAGACGAAGCCAGAAGACTTTAAAAGAGGACTATTAACGACATCAGGGAATATTAACTCTTGATATAGTTGGTTAGAAAACAGCCATTATTAAGAAGGAAATGTCGAATTTAACTGAAGATGGAAACCACACGACAGTCCAACAGTTATTTTGCCCTACAGGTCATTATGGAACACATCTGAAGATTTTGATTTCAGCATTAAATATTCCTCCGTGCATTACTGCATTTCTGGGCAATGTTCTGATCATTGCAGCTCTTAAAAAGGTGTCATCGCTTCGCCGGCCTTCAAAACTTCTGTTGAAATGCCTTGCAAGCACAGATCTTCGTGTGGGCCTCATTGCACAGCCTCTTTTCGTTACCTATTTAATGTCTACACAACACTCCATACGGTGTTATTATGCTCTTGCACTTTTTATTAACATAGGCTTAATTTTCTGTGGCGTATCCTTGTTGACGCTGACTGCAATAAGCCTGGAGAGACTTCTGGCCCTGTTGTTAGGGCTGAGATACAGACAGGTGGTGACTTTGAGGCGAGCATGGATTCTTGTTGTTGCTTTTTGGCTTCTTTGTGCATCTCTCCTATTTGTCCCTCGCGTATCATTATACATGGCCCTCGTGGTTCTCATAGGGTGCATAGTAACCTCAACTTTAAGTTACTCGCCATCACCAACCTCAAATGCAAGACCATGTTCACCAAGGATCACCAAACAGAGCAGGGGTTCCACTGAATATAGCTCGATATAGAAAGACAGTGACCAGTGCATTGTGGTTACAAATGACATTAGTAGCCTGTTATGTTCCATTTGGCACAGCTGCAATTGTTGAACATATTGCTGAATTAAGTACGCCATCCGTTGAGCTCACTGGGGCACTTACATTATCTTTCCTTTTGTTAAACTCATCTCTTAACCCATTTCTGTACTGTTGGAAGATGAGGGAAGTGAGACAAGCTGTGAAGGACAAACTCAGACAGTTTTGGTGCTTTTGGAGTTGACTATCTCGAAAGCATATCCAAATAATGAACGGAAGCCATCTATAAATTAAACAATCATTCTACAACAAAGTAGCAGCAGTAGTCAAAGGCCTACTCTGGGACCCAAAATCGCCCAAAGTCACTCTATAGCTAAGTCGCTTTAAATAGTAAAGATATTTTCTGTAACAATGCTTTATGGTGTACCATGATGATTCCCATGTACATGTATACCACAACTGTACTTAGTTAAGTCACCTAAAATTGCCTAAAAGGTCACCTAAAATTGCCTAAAGTCGCTCAAAATCATATCGCCCAAAGTCGCCCAAAATCGCCCGTAATTTTGGACAAAATAAGCTAGATTCGCCTAAAGTCGCCTTAAGTCGCTACGGCGACTTTGGGTCCCAGAGTAGGCCTAGTCAACTAACAAAGCAATGCTTGTAATACATATACAGGAGAGAGAGGCAAGATTGCTGGCTTAATTGCTGGTAATGTCCTGGACTCCAGTTCAAGCAGACTGTGTTCGAGCCCTTGCCAGGGTCATTGTGTTGTGTTCTTGACAGATTGAGTTATTTGCCTCTCCCAGTGTCTCTCCACCCAAGCTGGCATCTAAATGGATACCCACCCGTATAATGCCGGTGATAACCGTGTTATTGAGTATCATCCCAAGCAAAAAGGAAAAGAAATACTTTTACTTACTTCGGCTAATGGAAACTGTCTTTAAGTGCTGGTCTGGAAAACTACCTAGACTGGAAACAAAATATGCATTATTGTGCGCATTGCATTGCAGAGAACAGATGAACTGAACACACCGCACATAGGATTTAGTGACGGTGATCTTAATTGAAGTATTAGAGCGGTTTTCACTTGAGTGTCGAAAGTAAATTGCGTTTGCTTTGGTTTTACATTGCTACGCTTAGTAATTGGCTCAAAAATCTCGCGCCACTTTCTCAGCCAATCAGAGGTAAAACCAAAACTAATCATGACGCGCTCACGCACGTTTTTCCGCGCTTCGTGTCAGCTACATGTACTTGCTTCGAGTTTTGATTGGTTCACTGGATTGTCTGTGTCCTTTGTGATTGGCCAGAGTAATTACTTTGGTTTTGGTTTTACGACACTCAATTGAAAACTGCTCTATTGGGTAGCCAGGTATACTTACACCGAGCTTTCGGCTCAATATTTATCGTAAAGGGCCCCTGATGAAACCATACTGAAACCTTTTGTGATGACCTTGTTATGTGTGGATCCGCATAAAGTATCTTATACTAAAAGAAGTCTATGGGTATCTACAACGGAGTTTGGAGCGTTAGCTCCCGGTCAAAACAATTTTTCTTGGTCAAAACAACATGACAAAATATTTGCAAATCATTTTATACTTGTGCTCAGTTCGATCTGATATACTGTGTGTCAACCGATGGAACACTTCTCACATCAAGCGGGAGACTGTTCCACAATGTTGGTGCGCAAGATAAAAAAAAAGCTCGCCCACCGTAATTCTTGGTCTTAACCCTATTCAGACCGGGCTTTTTTTGGACCTTCTCAGACCGCCCCCCCCCCCCCCCCCCCCTATGTAACTTACAGAATATTTAAGCAATCACCATGAAACTTATAGGATGTATTGTATGTCCGAAAGTCTTTCTTTTGGTACACGTCACGTGGGATAGTGACGTCACAACACGTGACAATGACATCATGATGTCAAAATAGCCGCCATCTTGGATCCGCCATCTTGGATTTCAACATTTTTCCAAAATGCCAGAAAACAACCCAAAATCACTGCAAAGTACTCAAAATATATATAAAAATGTACTTTAAACCCGTAAAAATGTAAAAATAATGCCATTTAACTTGATTTTTATTAACAGAAACACGCAAAGTTACAAATTTGGGAAAACATGCCTGTCAAAATGCCGTTGCCATGGTAATGTCAAGTTCCTGACACATCATCGAACCCTACCAAATTGTTGCCAGATAAATTTTAGGAAAACTTAAAAAGTTTGGCAGCGTTTGGTGAAATATTAAAAAAGTTATAAAAGTTCAAAGTCAGCGCTGGCCTTAAAAGCCCCCCCCCCCCCCCCCGGTCTGAATAGGGTTAAAGACTGGTCTCTGCAGTCGCAGGTGATCATTATAGATTAAGGTACATCGGTTAACATATGATTCTTTCTCGTGAAAATCGTTTTAAAAGCTACATTAATTTAAAAGTTATCTCGATCCATTTGTGTCGGGTTAGTGTTTAGACCCAACTAAGTACTTGGAACACAGGTGAAATAAGAGTACTAAGAGAGTTTGTATGGATTTAAAATTGCTTCTAACATAGCGGAACGTATTACTAAATTTAAAAAAAATAGGTTTGCGATTATATGTTACTAACTTTGGAGACTGGAATTTTTTTAGTACAGTAGAACCTCGATATAACGAAGGGCCAAGGGACTAGTAAGTAAGTAAGTAGGACTTTATTTAACGAGGGTGACACCTGACAGTAATCAAACTGATAAACTTGTGACCCTCACAAAAATATAACAATAACGGAAATATAACAGTGGTATAAACTTTAAAAATAGATTGATTGAGATAAACTATGTACAACATTAAATACAATACGACAATTAAGAATTAAAATTACATGAATGATTGAGAGGTTCGCGGGTTGTTATGGGACGTCTAGGTATATATAGGTTTTGGCGGGAGATTTAGGTCATTCTACGTCGTCAGTCCTCGTCTTCGCTTGCTTTTCTTTTTTCTTTAAAGTGTTGTTTGTTCAGCTTTTGTAACAAGTCACCCATGGGTGAAAAGTAAACGCTAAATTACCCAACCAAAACGTGCGCCTTTAGTAAGTTATCCTTTAACTTTTGCTATAACATGTATAGATTAATGAGACAATGATATCTCCTATCTCCTTTTTGCAGTTCCCGCCTTCAAAAAAGTCCAATCGTTTGACAAGATATTTCAACCGACTTCTCCGGCGCTATCGCTTAGAGATCCTGAAAAACAATCATAAGACCCGAACGAGTACAAAATAGACTATAAAGGCAAAAAAAAAAAAATAATAACAAGTAAATAATACTTCTCATTGACTTTCAAACGATGCAGTTGACTGACATTAATCAGTTTATTAATTAAATAAACAAATATTTAAAGTAACTAGCCTGGGTGGAATACAATTCAGGGAAAAATCAGTTGGGTAGTTAAACTATTGTGAGAAAATTTCGACGTTAGAAAGTCTTTGATAACCTCATTTCATTCAAATCGCCATACCAATATAGCGAAACAGCAAAAAGGAACACATTTCAGTAAAAGCACGTTACTGGTACGCGAATAGCATTGAGCGGTTGCTAAGGACGAACAAAGCGTAAGAGCAAAAGAATCTGAGTGACCAATCACAGCAAAGTTAAACAACATAATGAACCAATGAGAACACGAAGTAAATACACGCAACCAGCGCCAACCACGTGATCAAGTCGTGATTGGTTTTGCATCTGATTGGTTAAGTAGCTGACGCATTTTAATTTTTTTGTTTTCTTTATTAGACTAATCATGTTCTATATTTTATTTATGGGTTAGAGACTGTTGTGAGTGCTTTGTTGACAAATACACGCACGCGCTGGCCGCACAATGAACGAGAAATTTTCAATACTGCACGAGGCGTAGCCGAGTGCAGTATTGAAAATTTCGAGTTCATTGTGCGGCCAGCAAGTGCGTGTATTTGTCAACAAAACACGAACTAACAGTCTCTAACCCTTTTAATATACAATCTGAGTACACTGCAAGAAAAACACGATTCACCGAACTTTGAACTAGACTTTTAATGAATAATAATAAGAAGAATTTGAGTAGTACATAATTATACATGCAGGCTGTAAAGATCAATAATACAGAAATCCAAAATAAGCTGAAAAATAAATAAAGCTTAAAATGGTCCATTAAATTGTTCTTTAGCTGGAGTCGTTCATAAATACAGTCAGCGAGAAGCTTGTTCAATGCAAGGTGAGCCGATCGCTTTTACAATTGCAAGCCAGCAAGTCAATCGCACACAAAAAATTCAGCTTCAGTTTACCTTTGAAAATGAAAACACTCCAGGTTGTTTTCTTCTTGGTATTTTTTGGTATTGAATCGTTGATAATTTGAGGAATATCTTTTTTTTCCACTTTTGCAAGCCTTGAAGCTGAAGACATTTTCAATAATGCACGATTTTTGTGCATTATTGTCAATACTGCACTGTCGGAGTTTGCTGACGACAGGTAAAGGAAAATCACGTGATCGATTTTAACCAATGGCCGCGCGTGGATTTTGGACAGTGAACGAAGATTGTATATTAATGTGTGATAATGTTTAATGTCATGAACAGCGTAGCAAGCATAAACCACAAAAAAAAAAAAAAAAAATGAAGCCAGTTTCAAAACATTCGAGACGGTCCATTAGCACAGTAATTTATTTTAAACACAGCGGTAGCACAAGTCGGAACTCTGCGACAAAAAATGCAGTTTGAACCCAGGGACAAAAACAATAATCGGAAAACTTTCTCGATGTTTGCTTCTGAAAGAATATTTGCTTCCAAAAACACTTAAATATTGAAATAATGAAAATTTCAAAAGTTGTACAGGAACCATTATTGTGACATACGGTCGAATAAAAGATTATTCGTTTCGTTGAAAAACGATGGTTTGGAAAATATTTCAAATCATTCTTCATACACGTTTTGGGTTGTATAAATTTGTTGCCATCAAAAGATGAACGATTGAACGTTGTAAAATTTTTTTAACTTGAATTTACTGAATTTTCTGTCATCATACATTTAACAAATAAAGAAGCCTAAGCCATATTTTATACTGTCATAAAACACGACGGGCATTTGAGAACATTTCTCGAGTGTTCTCAAATGCCCAGAGTGTTTTATGAAAGAATAAAACATGGCTTTGGCTTCTTTCTTTCGTTTATGATATGAGTTTCATTCAACTCAAGAAGTGAACACCGCGCCGCAATTTTTCCCGCTTCCTCATATTTCACTTCTTTTACATCAAAAATAATTGTCCAGTGAATTTATACTAGAAATTTAATAAAACATTTATTCCGTTCGCCCTTGTTGGATACGAGTGGCTATAGCCAACGAGCAGTCAAATATGCGCGAAGCACTCGAGGAAAGCTGACGAAAAACAATAAAACATGATTTTTCTATGTTTTATACTCTGATAAAACATAGGTTTTTAGCCAATCGGAGCGCGCGTAGACTCCTATCTATATTATATGTGATCTCCCATCATACATCACACAGACTTAGTACGTTATAAACCTAACTGCTAACAAAAGTTTTAACTCTGGTATAGGTCAAAATATTATAGATTTGCGCTCATCTAAAGAGGAATCCGGGCAGAAACTGTTAAATGTCTGTTGTGAAACCTAACCTCGCGTTTACATTTACTAAACTTTTCTCATCAGTGGCTTAGCACAATAGCTAAATTGAAACTAAAACAAAGATGCTGCTTCACTATTTGTGTCAAATGGATGCGTAATGGAATTTTCGGCGCATCTTTGTCTATATTTTTAGTTTCTTGTTCATAATCTAGCGCATTCGATTTGAAGGCAATTTTGCATATTATGAGAAATAAATTTAGCTACTTTTTCACGCTATTTGGAGACAATTGTACTTTGCTCCCTTACGTCGATCTACACAGCTAGTCTTTTAAAAACAGTAAAGCTGCCGGATTGTGCCTTTAACTGCTTGTTTCACTTCCCTGATTTTCCAACAGTACAAGATCGGGTTCAGAGATGAGTTCAACAAGACCAGAGTTGATGTAGCTAACCAAGCCTCGTCATGTTCAATTCCATTCGCATGTAGCACAAAGACAATGACCCTCGGAACATAGCAGGCAACTAATGCCAACTGCACCCACATAATGCTGGAAACTGTCCTTTTGTATCTTGCTATGTTTAGTGGAATCACATTTCCATTTTGTTGTCTGTGGGGCACATTGTTTTGTACTAGGACTTGTTGATGTCGTAGTTTGAGGTGGATCCTCGTGTAACAGAAAATGGAAGTTGCTAGACAAAGTATTAAAACAACAGAGGATCCCTTATTGGCGATATCTCTTCTCCACACCCGGAGCCATCCAACTATAGCAGCAATTAACCACAGACAAGTTATGACTACACGAACTCGCCATAATGTTACGATATGTCTGTATCTCAGTCCCAGCAACAGTGCGAGAAGTCTGTCCAAACTTATTGCTGACGACGTCAAGGCAGATACGCCACATAAAATGAAAGTTGAGGCTCGCCAAATGTTCTGAACGTAGTACAGCATATTCATGGTCATCTTTATTATATCAGACATTAATCGGGCAGCAAATAATGGCTGTACAATAAGACCAACGCAAAGATCAGTGACCGCCAGACATCGAAAGAAAAGTTTTGTCGGAGGATGAATAAAAGAGACATTCTTCAGAGCCACAAGGATCAGAGCATTGCCCACAGCAGCGGTGATGGAAAGAAAAATGTTCAAAGCTGAAAAAAATTCGGTTATGCCTGCTGGTTTTGCGCTGAGTGCTTGGTTCAGTGTGCTTGTGTAGTTTCCCTCTCCAGTAAGGTTTGCCATTGTTCTTGGGTAGTCAGAAAGTTAAACTTACCTTGAAGATTGCTTGAAGTTGAGGAAGGTACAAACTTTTGAGGAATAAAGTATCAACTTGCAGCTTTGTTTTTGAAAAGATGATTTTATATGTCGTAACACGACCTCTTGTGCTGTACGTGTTATTTTTTTTACAGGATTTCCTGTTAATCCTTAAAAGCCCGGTGTTTATTGCATTATACTTTTAAATCTGACAATTTAACTGTTTTCTTGCACGTTTGATATTAAAACTAATGGATCTGTCAGTTGCTTGATAAAACGTTGCAAAGTAACCAGTGAGAATAAGACAAAAGTTATAGCTTGCAGCTTTGTTCAGTTTAAGATGATGACTTTATCTGTCACTGAAAACACGCCATCTGTGCTTTCTAAGTGCTTTTTTTTCACCTGAATTCCAATTTATCCTTAAAGGCCCAGTTTTAATTGCATTACGCTATTAAACCTTGTAATTTGTCCATTTTTGTGAACGTTCCCACTTCGAATTTAATACTAATGGATCTGTTAGCTGTCAAAATATCACATCGCTTACAAGTTAAAAGGACACTGTGGCCAGTTTCACTTAAAAAAACTCAAGAGCCTAAAGACATATGGAAACTACGAATGGTGGTCCAATTTTTTTAAAAATCACCATGCAAGTGTACTGAAGCGATAAACAAGTGATATTATTGTGATGCCAACAGGAACTTTAGATCTCAACTTGAAAACGTCAGGCTGAGTTATTCAAGTTTTGTCCTTGTGGACTGGAAAATACCTATAAATTATTATGGCTCCCTCCTTCCTTCAACAACAATTTACTTAATATCTCCATCTTGATGTACTGGGTGCATTTCATGTACGAGAAGACCTATTCGCCAATTTTAGTACTTTTTACCGAAAAGCATTAAAATCCTCGTAACAGTGTCCCTTTAAAATAGCATTGGTCACATATCTTTTTGATAAAAGATATTAAATGAAAAGAATGGGCGCATTTCAAGTTCTTCCGTTTTTTTAGGCGCAGGGTATTTGAGTAGTAATCATATCTAGTTATTAAAATAAAACCTATTTTTCTAATTTCTAATCAGAAATCTCTCTCAATTTTTGCTTCTCGGAAACAGAATATTTGCTTCCGAAAACATTTACAGAAATAAAGAATTTTTAAAAATTATACGGTGAAATAGAACCAGATCTAGAACCCGTTATCGTCACAATACGGTCGAATAAATTAAAAGATTGATCATTTGGTAAAGAAAGCTGGTCTGGATAAATTTTTAAATTCGTTCTTCATGTTAAAATACAAATTTTGGGTTGGATAAAGTTATATGCCATCAAAAGATGCACAATTGAACGGTGTACACTTTTTATATTTTATTTAACTTGAATTAACTGAATTTTCTGTTATCGTACATTATGCGATCACTCATCATAAACAATACATCACACGGACTTAGTTATAGACCAAGTGTTAACCCAGGTAACACTAGAACTAGAACCTTAATGCAGCCTACAGTTCTAAAGAGCAGCCAACAGTTTGTACCGGTGAAAACAGCTGGTTCCAGACGTTCTGCTATTTTTAGTCTATCTCGACCGCTCTGTACTCCACTTCTTTACTAGTCGAACGCCTGTAACGGGCTAACTTGACGAAAAAAACGAAATACATAGATGTTGCTGCCTTATTTCCTTTTCCTCTTTGAGAAAGCTTAAATGAAAAAAAGATAATTTCAATTGCCATAATCCGAAGTAGTGTCAGTGTATTAAGTTAAATTTCCTCGTTGGATACCCTTTAGCTGTTAGGGAATTACTTCTAGACCTCAAGCTTTTCGATGCTTAAAACAAGGTTGTTTGTCAACTCCAGTGTAGATAATGCTGAGCCATCATTTTCTATCACTCGAGAATATGTGCTGAGTCTAAAATTTTGGCTCTGTAAAGTCAACAGGGCAATCGCTGCAGTGTATAGCACCTGAAAGCAATGTAACACAGAAATGATTAATACAAATTATCATGATGGCAAGCTTTTCATAGTTATGTAGAGATAAAGGTCCTTGGGGTACCTTAAAATAAGGGCTCATCATGCACTCCCTCCCTATTTTAATTTTATTTTAATCTAGTTTTCCTTCTTTTAATATTGTTTTTTCGATGCTTGAAAGGCGAAAGAAAAAAATGGTAACCGCTGTGCTTGTAACAAGTTTTAAAAAAAGGAAAGCGAGCCAAAGGGAATCTCTATTTTTTAATATAATGCAAAAAAGGCTAAATAGGCCGATACAGGTTTTTCTTCACTTTACGATGATCAGTGATAGTTTTTGGTACTTTTCTTTCACAGTTGCATCTGCATCTATGTTTATATTAAATAAAAATTCAAAAAAATTCAAAAACGTTATTATTTATAATATATGATCAAAAGATAGCATGCTCATCTCATGAGCAGTATCGAATATGTCTGAAAACGCTATATTTAACGACAGTATATGTTTTGAATAGGCTTCTTTCCATATATTAAAATTCAACTTGGTAGAGTGGACACAAACGAACGAAATGAATAAACATGCTTGTAAAATTTCTTCTGTTTGTGTCCTTTAGGCCTTGCTACCAAGCTTCGTTTGTGCCAAGGCCCAGCCGGCTAAGAGAAACGAAAGGGCTATGGGCTATGGAATCTCGGTCCCATCTGCGAGATCTGGATCGTGTTTAAATAAAGGCAACTTACTTACTTACTTACGAGATTAATCACCAGACGATTTAACCCGACGAAGCTACCCGACGAACCCGACGATCAACCGACATCGTCCCCAGGATCTTTTCGGCGACGAGTCCCAGATAATCAGAAAGGGGGCTGGAAGACCCTAGGGACAATTTAGAAGTTAACACATGTCTTGATGCATAATTAACTTCTGTAGGTAAGTACATGTACATGTACATGTACATGTACACTAACACTATTCTTATCCATGCCCCGCAAGTGAATGGTTTCGAGACGAGTTAATTAAATTTGTAAGAGCTTTAGGATTCAGTTCTACTTTATCTCTACATAACTATGAGAAGCTTGCCAATTTAAGTGTTTATAAATAACTCATTGTAGTTAATTCTAGTTTTTAGTTTTTAATCTTCGAGGTCCTTTTTGAAAACCACTTATGTGTGAAAAAGTCTCCTCATGAAAGATTATTATACTATACGTAGATTGCATTTCAGACGTCTTCTGCGGTCGGAAGACATCTTTTCTTTCTTCGCTCTTCCTGTTACCTAACCTGTTATTCGAATTAAACTTATTTTGGCACATGGGGGCCAACTAGAAAACCCAACGGTTCACTTGGCCACCATTCTCCCACATACATATTTATAATTAAAAAAAAAACAAACATATATAACTGAAAACATAAAAAAAAGTTTGAGTTTTTTTTTTTGTCTTTCTTTGTAACAGCGTTGTCAGGAAATGAATGTTATGTTATGTCACTGTACTCCCGAGAAAAAAAAGAAGTGCAAACAACCTGAGAAGACCGAAGAAATTCAGGCTACCAACCAGGTTCCGGTTAGGCCTGTCCCGATTCTGCTCGGCAACTTTTGAGCAACGTTTGGCGTTTGGAGCAGCTTTTTGCCGTTACAGAAACCTCGAGCAAGTTTTCCTTTTCTGAGCAATTTTTGAACAAAATATTGGTTTAGAGCACATTTCAAGCACGAAAAAGTCAACAATTTCATAGAAAACGTCAATTTATGCGAATTTCTTGAGTGTTTATCAACTTTTGAACACATAACTTGTCACTCGCCAACGTTTTTTTTTTGTTTCTTTGCCTTAAGAGCATCTTTAAATTTCGCCCATATTTGCAAGAACCGTAGCCTGAGTTCATCTCGGCTTTTGATCGCTTATTACTCAAACCATGGCTTAAGTTGTTTAGAGCTCAACAAGGGCCAACAAGGGAACACAGGAAGTCGTTAGATCTAAACAGGAAGAAGTAACAAGTGCATGCAAATATTATGAGCATATTAACTGAATGGGACAGTTCGAGAGCAAAACATTTTCTCTTCCGGTCCGATCTAACTCAATAAGTAGTTGTTTTATCACGTCACTTTCATTAAACTTGATTAATTGTGTAGGCAAGTTGTGAAAACGTCTTTGAGAGTAATCTGAATTGCAGCGCTAAATGAATTGTTTGCGTTTCTGGTGACTAACAGCTTTTTCCAAACAGTCCTCGCGTGATCTCATCTAGCACAACGTACGTCAGTCCGTGGTATTTTTGTTTTTACAAATAGTTCGATTAAACTCGATTAATTAAACTCGATACATTGGCCGTTAAAGATGATTTCCAGTCCGTACTGCGCAGACTCAGGTTTTGTTTTCATTTTTGTTTTGAATTCGTTGAAACGTTGAAACGTTACACTTCGGTGATAGCGTACATGAAGTTTTTTTAGTTCGCCATTACGGATCGTTTCGTTCAAGAATTCACGATGAGCTAAAATGTCCGTTTGAAATACCGTCGAGCTTCTTTTAATCGTTATTATTGTTTTGCAAGGATATCTGGCGTTAATAATGAAGAAAAAGGTCAGTTTTGTCCCGGAATTTTTATTTTTGCTAGTAAACATTCTTCTGTTTGTGAGACTCACAAACATTGCAGGCGGAGATTGCGCAGTACGGACTGGAAATCATCTTTAAAGTTGGGCCGAAAAGGCTCCACTTGCTAAGAACATAAATAAGCTATGTCTAAAAGTACAATTCAGCCTTAACAATACTTACTTGATTTTGACAATGCTAACTTTAAAGATTCCGATTCTATTTTAAATTATTCCGTTTGGCAGAAATATAAAACTGACCCCTTTCTAAACCATTAGTTGTCAAAAATGATGCGGCATCCAATGTCATACATTAGTAAGGAAAGAGTGCGAAAGTCATTTAGTAGAACTAAGTAAATATACGATGAAGACGTATTAAGTGAAATACATCTCATTTCTAAAACGTCCATATATTCCAAAACCACAAATAAACTTCCCATTAATTGCAAACAGCGGCTGCAGGCGAGTCAGTGTTGTTTGTATGAGCTCAGTTGTTGTTAAGCTTTCCCCTACTCGACAAAAGACAAGCTAAGGGATAAATAATCCTCGTTCAGGTAATTCATTCTTTTTTGATGTTGATTCAGCCCTTGTTTGTGAGATAACAAATAAGATTTAGTGGCCCATCTTGCTTAAGCAGTGTTTTTGCGTCAGTCAAGCTGTATAGCATATTAAGTTTTCTTTTTTACTAAAATGGATGCTAACTTTATGTAAAGGTGAGCGAAAGATTATCGAAACATTAAGCAAATTTAAACACTGCGCTTCGTCGGCCGGCTTTTCTTTGCCTATTTAAATTGAAGGGATGAAATTCGGCCCGATTTCTAAAATCTCATTTTCTGGGCCAAATCAAGCCGACAAATCGTATCTTGTAAACCGGCCTTTAGCCGAATCGATCCATGGTGCTGTCTTTGTGAATCGAACATGTCCACGCTTGGCAAATTCTATTTTCGAGCCACAAACGAAGAAGCCTTTTCGGATGATTTTTTCTCAAGATTGAACACTCAAGATGTGTCAGCAATATTGATTGACAGATAAACTCAAGGATTGACAGTATTGGGTATCATTGACGTATACCACAATTCGGTTGAAAAGCATATTCTTATTTGGACGTTTTTCGGCACGGAAGAGTGAGTGTTTTAATGGCATGCAATACAAACAATTTTATCTCGCGCTTAAATGTGAAAATTTGCTCGTTCTAGCAAATCAAAAGGATGGAAAGATATCCTTTATATAGCTTAAGAGTTTTAAAATGAATATATTCAATAACTTGACAGGTCTCAGAAAGCCAGCAAACTAAGTTTTCACATATTTTTTCTGGAAGTAGTTTATTAATTAGCCAGAAAGCAAAACTCACGGTTTACAGAAACTTCATTTTTAATTTATAAAACAAACCAAGAAGATCGGAGTCTTCAAAAAATAATAATTATAATAGAATAAAATTGACTCAATATGATAAGCACTTCAATCCACCAGTTATTTGCTCAACTGCAGGTCTTTATTAACAAACACTTAGCTTCTTCTTTCAGATATTTACGCAAGAGCAAATTTCACATCTGTTTTGCTTTTTAACGAAGTCATCCTTGACTATTTAGAAATAAATATAAACGAAAAATTAAACGACCTTTTGATGAATTCGGTTGAACACAAAGTGAAGTTATACAAAAAAAATAAGAAAAGTTGCGCTTTAACATGTTTAATTAAATGAAGAATACTTTGTCGGAGAATTTTACTCTCATCGTAAAATATCAATAAATATAATTTGAAATTTGTGTCTTGACGGGAGTTTTTCAAAGTAAAAATGTCTTTTAAAAGCGACTTTGTGTCAGCAACAGCCCACCATCTATATTACAGCCTGTAAAAGAATGGTAAAGCTATTCGCCGAATCGTCGCTTTAAAAGACATTTTTTAACCACAAAAAAGTCCCCTCGAGATGAAAATGTTAATTATATTGATCTATAGAAAATATGGAATTTAAGCAAGTTTCATGTAAATACGTCAGTCGTGTATTCAATGCTAAACAAATACTTTCGTATTTGTTCAACCGCAAGTCTTTTGTTAGCGAACACTTCCTCTTTCAGATCATTAGCACAAGCGCGAGTTCCACTTCTGTATTGGCTATAAAAGAAACAAACCTTGACTATTTAGAAATAAATATAGGCGAAAAATTAAAGGATTTCGATTGTGTGTTCAACTGTACGATTCTTCTTATCGTTCAGAGCATTTCACAGCTAAAACAGCCAAGTTTTCTCCAAGATAGAACATGAATTTGTCAGGTCACTGATAGCTTAATCTACGTTTTTAGTATAAATTAACTTTTTGTCTTATTTCGTGATAACGGTGCCTTGATAACATGGAAAAGTCGTTCGATTTTTGTTTTATTTTTAAAGGCTACATTGTTTGCAAAATAGTTGACTTTTGTGTTTGTACCCTGGTTGCAAGAAGTTTGAAACTCTTAATTCCTATAAGCGATGAGATGAAATCCATCTATTATCTCCCATCCCACCGTCGTATCAATGTAGGTTTAAATACACCTACAAAGAAAAACATTATAACCAACATAGAAACCAACATAGAAACGGTGTTCAATGGACTTTTCCTTGTTATATATTCACTGCCGATACTTTGTATGAATAGAAACTTGAATTGCTGCGAGCTAAAAAGTCGCTAAAGCTTGTAGTGAGAAAAGTGTGATGCCAGTTGACTCACCAGTGCTTCAGAGTCGTCGACCAAAAATTAAACTATCTCTGTACGGCTCTCGGTAGACATATTTTATACACTAGTGCTCGTGTGTTTAAAAACCTGTCCGTTTTATCCCTTGGAAGACGCCTGTTATTTTACATTGACTGTATATTTTCATATCATCAGGAATCATGTGATAACAACCAGTGTTATCACCCGTACGACGAAGCCATAAACGATTGTTGGCCGACATCTTCCTTGCCGACCCTGGGCTTTTAGAAGAGGTTTTTGATAACGACGTCAATGAATATTAACTCTTCTTCTAACTGGTTAGAAAACAACCATTATTAAGAAGGAAATGGCGAATGTAACTGAAGATGGAAACCACACGACAGTCCAACAGTTATTTTGCCCTACAGGTCGATATGGAGTACATCTGAAGATATTGATTTCAGCATTAAATATTCCTCTATGCATTACTGCATTTCTGGGAAATTTACTGATTATTGTTGCTCTTAGAAAGACCTCTTCAGTGAATCTTCGTCCACCGTCCAAATTTCTGTTTGGTTGCCTTGCAAGCACCGATCTCTGCGTGGGTGTTATCACTCAGCCTCTCTATGTTATTTTTTTACTGTCTACAGAACATTCCAAACTTTGTGTTTATGCTTTTTCCTTTAACGTTACCATAGGTGCAGAGTTTTGTGTAGTCTCTTTGTTGACGATGACTGCAATAAGCGTGGACAGACTTCTCGTCTTGTTGTTGGAACTGAGATATCAACAGGTTGTAACCTTGAGAAGAGTACGGGCTCTTGTTGTAACTTTTTGGCTTCTCTGCACAGCTTCTGCATTTATGCTAGCTTACCACCCTTTTATATCTGTAGTTTTTTGTGCCACGGTGTTTATATTATCGATAGCAACCTCAACCTTCAGTTACTCGAAGATTTATCGCATGCTACGTCATCACCAAGCTGATGTACATGTTCATCAAGGACCACCAAACAGAGCAGGAGTTCCACTGAATATAGCTCGATATAGAAAGATAGTGACCATTGCACTGTGGTTACAAATGACATTAGTAGCCTGTTATGTTCCATTTGGTACAGTTGCAATTGTTGAATATTTTGCTGAATTAAGTACGCCATCCGTTGAGCTCACTGGGGCACTTACATTTTCTCTCCTTTTGTTAAACTCAACTCTAAACCCATTTTTGTACTGTTGGAAGATGAGGGAAGTAAGACAAGCTGCAAAGGACACTATCAGACAGTTATGGTGTTTTTCAAGTTAACTGCCTCGAAGACAGTACCACATACTGAACGCAAGCCATTTATAATTCAAACATTTATTCTAAAATATAGCAGCTGTAGTTGTCAAGTAACAAAGACAATACTTTTGTTACATAATTTACTAGAGAGATATGAGACGGCTGGCTTAACGCGTGGTAGTACGCTGGACTCCGCTTCAAGCAGTCTGTGTTCGAGCCCTTGCTGGGGTCATTGTGTTGTGTTCTAGGACAGCTTGAGTTACTTAAGATGGTTTCCGCCGAACATTCGAGCAATACAGGCAAAAATAAAATTACCAAAGAGATCTCATAACATGGTAACAGTTTAAGCACAGCCAACAAAAACCTGCCAAAACTTAAGCTTTAGCTTTGACGTCATGCATACATTACCAGCTCCAAGATGGCGGCGTTTAGTTGTCGAGTTTTGGGAAATGTTTCGTAGCGTTATAGCGCACGTTGGAGGCTGAAATTTTGGCGAATAATATTTCTTTGTATAAACTTTTTATTGGCGTAGAGAAAATAAATGGCCATTCTGGAGTGAACTTCTCCTATAATGAAAAAGAATAACTGAACTTTGACAATTGACCAACGTGTGAAACTCCTCTTGAGAGTATACCACAAAATACTGTAACAAGAATAAGGGTTTTAGGGGAAAGCCTGTATATAGATTTTTTTTGTGGCCTGTTTATGATTTTACAAACTAGATAAAATATGAGCGGGAGATCGGACGCGAATATTTTATTCTACTCAGTGTTAAATAAAAACAATAAATTGAATGCAAAGTTTTGTTATGCGATTCGGTAGAGATCTGTATCAAAAGTTAATGAATACTAATTAGCTGAGCAGGAGTTTGTATCAAAAGTTAATTATATTGTTTAATTTGTATTGGGGTTTACAGTTGTGTACATGTGATCTGAATACTGTGCTGGGATTGTTTTGCATCGTCATGAATAGTTAATAAATTTTACAATTAGAAATAAAGCTTGATCAGTTTCCTGACAGGCAATTCCGGAAGTTACGAATTTAGTTCCGACTTTCCTTCAAGTCATTTTTCCTTATAACAATACTTATTAATGTGTATCAATTTTCATGACAACTCAATTTTAGATTCGAAGAAAAACTACGACAACTTTAAAAATATTGTTGGATTTTTTTATTTTAAATTCCAATGCAATTGTTTATTGAATGTTCACAAGGCTCTATCATTGCTTTAGAGAAAAGTTGATTTTCCAAAGAGAAATAACCTTTCAAGTTATATGCAAAATGGTCAGAGTAAACAAAGACCTTTCTGTTTTTAACGGAAACAAGATGAATAATGCCTTAGTATAGATGCCAAAGCTTTTAAAGTTACGTTAATCATAAACAACAGGTGAGGGGAGTTTAACTTCCTTTTTGTAGAAATTCTGCTTTATGTGGGAGCTGCTACCCGCAAACCGACCGACAGAAATGATGCGTACCATTTAAAATTTAGTTTCTAGTTTGTTTGCTTTTCCTTGATGGGAAACTGGAATTGGAAAAAGGAGAAATAGAAAAATGGTGCAGAATTTTCAACGGTTCGTAACAACCAGAATGAATGAACTACCCAACACCTTGTTTACAATTCCCGAACAAATTGTCGGGAAAACTGCCGTTCTATATTATTTCCAACCAAAATTTTCGGGAGTTTTAGTTAAGTAATAAGCATCCCTGTTCAACGGAAACAGAAAGGTTAATTATACAATTAATCAAAACTCCCACGAAAATGGTGACATAAATATTCAACCTTTCAACTCAAGCTAATCAGAAGCAGCAGGTGCAAGGAATCTCATTTCGTCTTTGTTAAAACTCTGCTACTGTCCTCAGAACTGCTACCAGAAGGAGATCGAGAACTTAAGGTTACAAAACAAATTTAAGGTGATTATTTTTTTTTAAAAAGTCACATGTGAAAAGATGCGTTAAGTAGGATAGAAGATATTCTAGCTAAGAAAAAGTAAGACAGAAATCCCACCAGATGGATCGACGTTTATTATTTAAGAAATACAAAATGGTTCATTTGTTTACATGCATTACCATAAACGTGTGCCAACACGAGACAGGTTTGGGAGGCTGATGTATAAGTTAATATAAGCAAAAAGGGGTTGTTTTCTATTTCTTTTATAAAACGAAGACAGCAAAATGTAATGATGAGTCATTATGACGATTTGACAGATCTCATGTGAAGCGACTTCACAGCCAATCAAAACGTGCGTTTTATGACAAAAGTTTATAAATGTTTTATTATAAAGGCAGATGCTATAAAGTGGTATGCACATAATACGGGGCGACTGAACAACTCTCAACGTACGACAAGGACGAGTACCTTTAATGTGAGTTTTTTTGTAATTTAAAACACCGTCGATGTTTGTGACTCATTTTGCCGAAGAACAAGCTCGGAAAACCGAAAAAAACCCTTTGCGAAATATTATTTTAAATAATTGTGTGCGCCTAAGGCCCTCTTCTAACTAATTAACCAACGGAAAAAAAGACACTTCCAAATTGAGAAGACGGTGTCTTAGAGCATATTGCCCTTAAGTCAAGACTCGGAAGTTTGTGGAGATAATTCTGTCGTTGCCTATAACATAGAAAGGGCGTTTATTAGATTTTTAAATGTCGTCACCAAAAGTATACAAATCTTGCAAAGCGTGCAGTAAATCAGAAGAGCAATATGCTAGTATTAGCTTTAGAGTAAGGGAAGATAATTACCATATGCCTGTACCACCTAAGGCACTTAAACTAGCTCGAGTGGTTACAAAACCGTCCTCAATATATTGACCATTTGCTAGCCCTTTAATAATAATAATAATAATTTAATACTTATTCGGCGCAAATTAGCATGTGAATATGATCAAATGCGCCTACATCAAGTTAATTTAAAACTTAAAAAGAAGAAAAACAAACAAATTTACAAATATTATATGAAGATATATAAGAATACAATTAAAAACTTTCCTAGTATAAAAATCGAAAACTCAAGATTAAAATTAAAACTAAATCTAAAACTAAAATTCGTGGAATTCATGCTAAAAAAGAGGCTCTAGCTGTAACACGCAAATGCTTTCTTGAACAAGTATGCCTTAATTGTTCGTTTAAAAAGATCGTAGCTTTTTATCGATCTTATGTCCGATGGTAATTTATTCCACAGTCCAGGGGCTGCTACTTGAAACGATTTGTCTCCTAGGGTTTTCTTGGTCTTTGCCCTTGATGGCTGCAGCAATAGTTCCTTGCAAGATCGCAGGTTGAATCTTGTTTGGTCTCTGATCATGATCAAGTTACAGATATAAGACGGTGCAACGCCTTTAGATGAATGGGTAATTTTTGCACTGAAACTCTTCTTTCTTACAGCTAGGAAACGCATCTGAAACAATGCCGGACCGAGCCAGGCGTTAAAGAAAAAGGAGTCTTTTGGAGCTTCCTTGTGACATGCGCCGGAGAACTTTGATTGCCCTAACGGAATCAATTGACTCTTGCCACAACTAGTTAGAAGAAACGAACTTTATCTAAAACGAAAATGTTAAATGTAACTGAGAATTTCAACCACACTTCAATTGAAGACTTATTTTGCAAGGTGGATGTGGTCGAAACTCATTTAAAGATCCTTGTTTCAACAATTAATATTCCTCTTTCCATCACTGCATTTATTGGAAATATGCTGATTATAGTTGCTCTTCAAAAGCCATCGCGGTCTCTTCATCCGCCATCAAAACTTTTGTTTGGTTGTCTTGCCAGCACCGATCTCTGTGTAGGCCTCATCACACAGCCTCTTCACGTTATATATTTGATGTCTACAGATCATTATTATCTTTGCTACTATGTTGGGATCCTCTCAATTACCATAGGTATAATTTTGGGTGGATTATCTTTGTGTACACTGACTGCAATAAGTGTAGACAGACTTCTCGTGCTAAAGTTGGGGTTAAGATACAAACAGGTTGTAACTTTAAGGAGATCATGGGTGATTGTTCTTATACTTCTTCTTTGTAATACTGCCATTGCAATGACATTTTTTTCCAGCCTTCGCATTACAGCAGCATTCACCGGCGTAGTAGTGGCATTGTGTACGGTAACCGCCACTTTCTGTTACACCAAAATCTACAGTATACTTCGCCATCATCGAACTACAGTGCAAGGACATGTTAAACCAGGACAACCGAACGGAGGTGGAATTCCACGGAATATAGCACGATACAGAAAGACGGTGTCCAGTGCATTGTGGGTGCAGCTAACATTAGTGGCTTGTTATCTTCCACATAATATTGTCGTGATTATATTTGCCATTTCTGGATCAGCCACACCATCTTTTGCAATCACGTGGGCTGTAACATTAACTCTGGTTTACTTAAACTCGTCGCTGAATCCGTTTTTGTACTGTTGGAAGATGAGAGAAGTGAGACGAGGAGTGAAGGACACGATCAGAAAGATTTGGCGTTCCTCAAAATAACGGCTTCGTAGAGTATAACATCTATTGCAGGAATATATTTTATGAATAAAGCAAAATAATAATATATAATGTTAATAATTAGTATTAACGTTCAAGAACTGTGACATGACCACCAAATTGAGTAAAACAAAAATATAACCACTTAAAACAGTGAAGAAACATTTCACTAACACGGCAACTACAAAAGAAGGTACAGATGGACAAAACAAATGAAGCAGATAAACAGGGATTGCGATATGGATTTATGAAAAACTGTAGGCTAAACAGGTTTAAAAGTTAATCTCGTTTGATTACAAATTTTAAATAAAAGGCCTGGGAGCCATATTTGTTTGTGACGAAGCTATGGTATTGTTATTTAGATCCACGGAAGTAATTTCTTCTATAAAATTACTTTTTTTAGCGGGTATTTGGCAAGACGTAATAAAATAGACTAAACGCAGCCGTGAGGTTAAAAAAATAGTAGTTGGAAATATTATTTAATGAGTGTAAGCATCTCAGTATTGTTGATTTGGTTTATGTATTTTTAACAGTGTCTGATGAGATTTCCAGAAAATCAGGCTTATTTGAAAACAAAAGAATACGATAATCAATAATTTTATGGTAACCTCTGTTGCTAAGAAACCAGTAAAAAATTAAACTATAGTCAGATTGTCAAAAATCACAGATGGCTTCCGAGCGAATTTTTAATTTCAAAGCCACAAGCCAGACACTAAATACACACATCGAGCCCAAAGCTTCTTTATACAATGAGCTCGAGCATAAGCATCAGTATTGATGTTTTGGTTTATGTATTTTTAACACAATGAAGATACAACCTTCCAAGATAAGGATGCATTATATATCAGTTCGTATCTGAATTGAATTCTATTGAAACATTCAAAGAAAACTATGTTAGGCTGAAATTATTAAACTTGCTAGACCAACAGCGACGGTCTGTTAACGTTTGGATAGCGTTGATTGGTGAAATATATTTTTCACAGGTGGCACGACAAAATCGAAACGCTTCTGGCATCCATACTTCGTACCAGGACATTTCCACTTTAAAAGAAATTACGCCTTTTCTAATTAAAAACAGCGGAAACTTTTTTTTCATGAAGAAATAATGGGAAAGACAGAGGAAAAGAATTGAGCTTCAAGATAATTATTATAATCACGGGGTATTCATTATAACATTTTAAATTATGAAGAAATTGAACTAATTAAAACTTGAACGGAAGCATTTCAATTCAATGTGTATTCAGATTTAACAAGATTTAATTGCGCACTGTTTGACAACAGTTTTCAGCCACATATTGCCAAGCTGAAAAGTGATCTGTTACATTACAGATACTGATCTAAAGTTTTTCATTGATTACTGGTCCGCGATAATACAAAACTGGTAAGTATTGGAGTTTCTTCTTGAAACGGTACGGCCCAGAGCATGGTGATTTCAAATAACAACACTTACAGTGGTTTGTTGCCTTTAATTTGATATAAGTTAGAGCTATAATTTTTTGCAATCAGATTACTGAAACCATCTCTTGTCCTAGCTTGAGATGAACAAAAAACTATTTCCCATAAAATTTAACTTTATTTTTGCCGAACATGAGTAGCAGCATCTTCAATAAGCGTGAAATGCGAGATGCCCGTTTGATGATCAGGTGTTTCTTAGAGATCGACGCTCGCAGACTGGCTGAAGGGAAATACAAAGTCTGTTCATAAAATAGAATTGCCTTTGGATTGAAATAAAAAGAACACGGCGCAATGATAATTTGTTTGGTCCTTGAAGCCATACACTACAAAATGTTCTCCATCTTGGATTTCACAATTTTCAAATATGTCACAAAAACTTTGAAATTGGTTTTTAAAATAGTAAAGACCACCCTTGATGCTTTTGTCATTTCCTCACGTGTTATTATAATAAAAAGCATGGCGTGAGTGAAAAAATCGCGAAAGAGACGCAAAAAGTGAACAAACACGTTTGCGGGAACATTTTTACTATTTCCCATGAGTCGCGCCAAACACAGAATAGTTCGATGCAATTAGTCCATTTTTTTTTCTACGTTGTACATTATGAAAAGAAATATTTATCAGCTTCTATCGCTTTAATATAAGGAGAAGCCACGAGCCAAGCGGCCCACACTGCCGGAGCTTATCCCTAATAGTCATTAGATTAAGGGACGGACCATTATTTTCCTGGAGGGGGAGGGGGATGAAAAATTTCCCTCTGTAAACTTTTTTTTTTCATTTTATGAACCTCTGTAAACATTTTTTTTTTCGAACAATTGCGACAATGTTTTTATACATATCATGTTTGCAAGCAATCTATTTTGTCTTTTTAGGCCCTGCAAGCAATTTTTTCAATATTTTCATACCCCCCTCCAGGAAAATAATGGTCGGTCCCTAATGGAAAAAATCAAGCAGCCTATATTTGTCACAACAGGTGATACATCAATTTTCTAATGCAGTAGGAATGTCCCCTGTTTACTTAACTAAAACCACAGGGGGCCCAGACAAACTGTTTGTTTATGGACTGTGCACATTTACATTTTTATAGAGAATGTATGGAATTTACCGAATGGTTTGTAGAATTGCGTGTAATGGCGCAAAACATGAACAAATTTGTGCTGAATAAATGTAAAGTTTTCCTACCTTTTGTGTCGTGTTGTTTTTTCGGCTCGAAATGGCGAATTTGAGTCGATTGAAGGATATTTTGCTTTCGCTGTTTACTATACATCTAATTATATGGAAAGGGTGGAAACTCCAACAGCTCCAAAGTAGAACACTTCCAGCGCCGAGCCGATTTTCGTCCTGATAATCCCATCGCACAGCTTTCAAACTAAGCACCAGAAAAGAGGAATGCTTGACGAATCTTCTCGTATCATTTGTTCGAAAATTTATCCAAACGGTCAGGAACAAGCCCTCAAACGAAATCGGGTATCCAAAATTTTTTAGCCGTCCGAATGCGTAGCACCAATTTGTTGTGCCGAAGGGAAACGCTATTCCCCAGCCTCTTTGTGATTGGATACAATTGAACAATGGTCGTTCAAGATTTTGTTTCGTGGATAGGGAGGCAAAGGCAAAACAAATACTCAGTAGTATAGGGAGTGATGTCAATGGTGCTACACAACCTTAGGACCCTCGCGCAAAATAATGGCAATTACGACGGCGATGCCGAAAGCGACGCATTATCATTTAAATATGCGTCGTTGTAACTTGTATGCGGCAAAGTGATTATGAAATATTCTAATGACTTAAGAAACGAGAAAGTATCCGTACATCAAGTCGGTATGAGCTGTCATTTTTAAAGCAAGCTAGCTTCAAATAAAAGACAGCGTTCATTTTTCAACAAAAAAATATTTTACAGTCATAGCGAAAAAAATATCAGACTTGAATCATCTCACCTAGTTGTTTTACAGAGGTTGCAAAATAATACACCAACGTGGGAAACTCTCGTGCAAAACCCGTTGTTGTGATTTGCAATTCTTATGTAAAGGTAAAAATTATTGGGAAAACCCCGCGAACTCCATCACACGACTTTCGTAGCCGTAGAAAATGTAGGTCATCACAATTTTACGGAAAAGAAAAAAAAAAAAAAAAAACTTTCGCCAATTCGGAGTTTCAGTTCCAGCGGGGTTTTCCCGATATGTTGCTCATCAATACAAGAGAGACGTTAGAAAACAAAAAGCTAAATAAATAAATAAATAAATAAATAAATAAGCATAACAAACGGCTCTGCACGAGAGTTTCCCACGTTGGTGTATTATTTTGCAACCTCTGTAAAACAACTAGGTGAGATGATTCAAGTCTGATATTTTTTTCGCTATGACTGTAAAATATTTTTTTGTTGAAAAATGAACGCTGTCTTTTATTTGAAGCTAGCTTGCTTTAAAAATGACAGCTCATACCGACTTGATGTACGGATACTTTCTCGTTTCTTAAGTCATTAGAATATTTCATAATCACTTTGCCGCATACAAGTTACAACGACGCATATTTAAATGATAATGCGTCGCTTTCGGCATCGCCGTCGTAATTGCCATTATTTTGCGCGAGGGTCCTAAGGTTGTGTAGCACCATTGACATCACTCCCTATACTACTGAGTATTTGTTTTGCCTTTGCCTCCCTATCCACGAAACAAAATCTTGAACGACCATTGTTCAATTGTATCCAATCACAAAGAGGCTGGGGAATAGCGTTTCCCTTCGGCACAACAAATTGGTGCTACGCATTCGGACGGCTAAAAAATTTTGGATACCCGATTTCGTTTGAGGGCTTGTTCCTGACCGTTTGGATAAATTTTCGATCAAATGATACGAGAAGATTCGTCAAGCATTCCTCTTTTCTGGTGCTTAGTTTGAAAGCTGTGCGATGGGATTATCAGGACGAAAATCGGCTCGGCGCTGGAAGTGTTCTACTTTGGAGCTGTTGGAGTTTCCACCCTTTCCATATAATTAGATGTATAGTAAACAGCGAAAGCAAAATATCCTTCAATCGACTCAAATTCGCCATTTCGAGCCGAAAAAACAACACGACACAAAAGGTAGGAAAACTTTACATTTATTCAGCACAAATTTGTTCATGTTTTGCGCCATTACACGCAATTCTACAAACCATTCGGTAAATTCCATACATTCTCTATAAAAATGTAAATGTGCACAGTCCATAAACAAACAGTTTGTCTGGGCGCCCTGTGCTAAAACGTTAGTCTTTTTGCGCCTCAACTTAATTCAAAATAAACAGTTCTAACACAAGCGCTTTCAAAGTATTAGCGAACTAGAATTAAAATAAAATCACTTATCTTTTTTGACATTTTTTGTTAAAATTTTGTCCAGGCTTTGTTGAAAGATACTGTTTTAGGTTGTTTTACTTTTATTTAATTTTTTATTTAACAGAACCTTCTCCGGAATGTATGGCAAATTTTAAAAAAATTAATTTTCTATCTTCATTTTGTATTGCAAATTGTCATGTGAATTACAAAAAATGGTGTATTGACATGATCCAAAAGTGAGAACGCACCAGCAATTAGCGGACAATAAAGTTGACATTTTATTTTTGAGTTAAGTTAATTAAAGAACTGAACAAAAACCTTTGGCGAAGCTGTATGATAACAATAGTAACTAAAAAAGTTTTAGTTTAGCCCAAAAGGTCTCTGTACAGGGAGATATTGTTGAAAGATTTTAGATATTGTCCAGTTTTAAAATAAGAAATCGCCTAGAATTTTCATTTCAATTTGCTTGGTAAATAACGTTGATCCATTTCGTAGAGAGTTGTTTTATTTATTTGGCAGAGCTTTTCGGCAGCTGCAACAAGTCGTTTGCTATCCATAATTGCTGCTCTTAGCCTCGAAACAGCTCTCTTTCCCTCTTAACTGCGACTCACGTTTTGTCAGACGAGTTCAGGACTTGAAAGCGCAATTTCAGGTAACAATTCGACTGGTTTCCAGTAGTAGTTGTACATGGGTAACTTTTTAGTTTTTGTGAAATCTCGTTGTGCTGCTTTATTTCAAAATTGTTAACTTGGTAAAACTGAGGATAAAGAATAATATAAGAACGCGGTGTTTCAAAGCAGATCAAGATTGTACGGATGTCACTGTCGAGTCAAAAGAAGTTAAAAATCAGGCGTTCTTCGCACTACAGACCGGGGGGGGGGGGGGGGAGGGTGGGCGTAAAGTGCCCGCGCTGACTTTGAACGCTTATAACTTTTTCAAGATTCATCCAAACACTACCAACTTTGCGAGTTTATCTGAAATTTATCTGGAAATAATTTGGTAGGATAGGTTGTTGTTACAGGAATTTACGTTATTAAGACCGGGCTTTTTTGCTTGAAAAGGAAATTACAAAATTCTATCTGCAGCGAATAAATAGTGTTCATTTAGGAGTGTTAAAATTAATTGTGCTGTTATTAAACTGAGCTGGCAGTTTGGAATATACCTAAAATTCAACAGAGCGGGTTTTGCTCGACGAAGACAAACTTAGTCTCACTTCGTCGCCTCAGTGGATTCTTCTATAAGTTTCTGTAATTCCTCTTCATCTAGCTGTAAAGACTTATAAATTGTTTCTCCGTTTAGTCCTTCGACCATTTTGTCGTTATAAAGCTCAAAAACTGTTTGCAATTGCAGATGGAAGCGTCTCGACTTAAATTTAACGGAACTTGAAGTGCTGCCAGCCAGCTAGAGAACGGTGCGAACAGTTGAATGGTTTTCAGTTTTGATTGGCTGGCTTCGTTATTTTCTTGTTTCTGATTGGTCCGCGGCAGCGGGCTAAAATATTTTAACCCGCTGAATTCTCCATTTTAGCACGCAAAAAACGCTTCAATGCCCGATGAAATGATTATAATACTACACTCGAATAAGGTTATTGATAAGTTAAACTGAACGCATATGAATATCGATTATGATTTCTGAAGTGTAGTATGAACTGTGTAACAGGGGCTTTCTCTCCGTAAGGCCCACATAATTATTAATTACTGAGCCAAATAAACATCAATTGACTGAATTTCCCTTCTTTTTTCAGGAAACAGATCGATCTGATACGGTGCTGTCCGACACAGGCCGTGGACGTTTTAGGACATTCGCTGTTCACATAACTGCTAAGGAAAAAATAATTAAAAGATGGGCTTAACTGATTGCTCTCCAGATCTATTCGAAACACATCAAAATATCATTATATCGTCATTAAATATTCCTCTGTCCATCACAGCATTTCTGGGAAATGCTCTCATCATTTTTGCACTTCAAAAGCCATCTTCCCTTCACCCGCCATCAAAACTTTTGTTAGGATGCCTTGCAAGTACCGATCTCTGTGTGGGTCTCATCACACAGCCTCTCTTCGTTACCTATTTGATGTCTCCATCGAAACATTGTTATTTTCAAGTCATCTTAACTGTCATAGGCGCAACTTTGAGCGCAATTTCTTTATTAAGAGTGACTTTTACGAACGGCCGAGCAAGATTTTGATTTCCTGGCAGAAATTGGAAAATCGATTTTTCTTCATTTTTTGCTCATTATTAGCTGTAAGGTAGATAAGAAACCTGATGTAGTTTGTTTCCCCTAGAGGTCTTCTAATTTTAAGAAAACAAAGAAAATCGATTTCGGTGGTCGAAGTCACAAATTTCCTATCTTTTAAACCCGAAATTAGCTATTATGAACACTACTCGCGTTCGCTTACAAAACCGCGCAGAGAAATTTGGTCACTTCCTATCAACATAAAAACTCTCTTTCTTTCGCTAGAATATAATTTCAGGGCTTTAGCGCAACTCTTCCAACTGAAAAAAATGAACTGACGAGGAATGCTTTTTACGATAACAAAAATTTGAATGAAATAGTAATTTTCAACGGCAGTATTTAGCATGTGGTATAACATTAATTTTTTTCAATTCTTGCTCAAACGTGCATACAGATATTCTTATTAAACATACCTGAGAATTGGGTCGGGTTATTGGAAAGATTCTCACTTAGAGGGCATCAAACTTCGGCAAATTTTCACAGCATGACCGTAAACTGTGTAAATACTTCTAATTGCCAAACGCCACGATAATGAATGTTTTAACCCCAAATGCTCGTCTTTCCTTCTTCTTGCCGAATGTTCCATTGCAAAATTACCTTTTCAACGAAAGAGTGAGATAAAAAAGCCAACCTGGGTCAATTAAGGTCCATTTTGATCGCAAAACCTCTTCGCCATTTTGCAACAATATTAGATTTGTGACTTACGTGACATAATACACGTGACATGAAACACGATATGGTGACGTAAGTGAGTCTGCGCAGTAAGAGCTCTGGGGTCGAGAATGTCACGGAGTTAAAATAACGCAAAACAATTCTCCAGCACCGCCAACGCAGTTTGAGGAAGCAAATTGATCGTTCTGGAGTTCTGTACACACTTTCGTCAAGAAAGAACCACGATAAAGGAAAATTGCTAAGGATGAAGATGCAAAAGGAATTTCGCGCTTAACGGTTGCTTTGTTGTATTTTGGAGCCAAGAAATGTTTAACTGTCAGTTAGGCTATTTTGATCGATATCACAACATTTTGTGGGACTACGATGCATTGGTAAATATGCTGCCTTCAACAACCCGAGCCAATTCTCAGGTATGTCTTAGATAAACATTTACATGTGTGTTTAAACGACAATTGAGAACATTTGGAGTTATACCACATATTAAATAATTCCGTTGAAAACTGCCGTTTAATTCGACCTTCTAGTATCGTGAAAAGTATTCCCCACCTTTTTAATTATTTCAGTTCGAAGAGTTTTGCTTAAGCCCTGAAATTATATTTTAGCGAATGGAAAAGAGTGTCTCTGTTGATAGAAAGCATCCAAAGTTCTCAATGTGGCTTTGTTTGTGAACGCGACGAAAGTTAACGATAGCGAATTTCGGGTTGAAAATTGTGTCACTTTGAGGCTCCGATCACGAAAACTGACTTTGGTTTTTTTTTTCTCGAAATTAGAAGACTTCTGGGGGGAACAAAATACATCAGGTTTCTTATCTACCTAAAAGCTATTAATGAGCAAAAAAATGAAGGAATTTGATTTTTCAATTTTCTGCCAGTGCAAGCGCGGTTTTTATTTAAAGTCCTTCTTAACACTGACTACAATTAGTGTGGACAGGCTTCTCGCCCTGACTTTGGGGCTAAGGTACAGACACGTGGTAACTTTGGGAAGAGTACGGGTCCTTGTTGTTTGTGTTAGTCTTTTCAGTACAGTAAATGGGGTGATACCGTATTACAACTTCTTTCGTATCTATGGAATCTTCGCTTGCATAGAGGCGATGTTTTGTATAGCAACCTCAAGCTTTTGTTACACGAAAATATATCTCAAGCTGCGCCATCACCAAGCTGAAGTTCAAGACCATGTTCACCAAGGACAACCGAACGGAGGAGGAGGAATTTCCCTAAATATAGCACGATACAAAAAGACAGTGTCCAGTGCACTGTGGGTGCAGATTACTCTAGTCGTTTGCTATCTTCCATATGCTATAGCTTCTGCTATACGGTCTATCACTGAGCAGTCCCGCACCGGTTCAAAGCGTCTCTCTGATTGGCTGATTCACGAGAACAATAGAAAATTATTTATTATAATAAATACTTTATATGTTTTGTGGTGATTTCTTTCACCGTTAGTAGTTCCTCTAATTTACATCCCATCTAAGGAACATTTCTGGCTTATCATAGGTATTTTTTAATAGCAACAGCAAACATGGGAAAGCATAGATAAGCACGGCTATGACCGGAGCCGGCCATTTCTGGCCGAACCGGCCGAACCGGCCGAACCGGCCGTACCGGCTGTACCGGCCGTACCAGCGGTACCGACTGTACCGACTGTACCGGCTGTACCGACTGTACCGGCCGTACCGGCTGTACCGGCTGTACCGGGAGTACCGAGTGTACCGAGTGTACCGAGTGTACCGAGCGTACCGAGCGTACCGAGTGTACCGAGTGTACCGAGTGTACCGGGTGTACCAGGTGTACCGAGTGTACCGAGCGTACCGAGTGTACCGGGTGTACCGAGTATACCGGGTGTACCGAGTGTACCGGCTGTACCGGCTGTACCGGCTGTACCGGCTGTACCGGCTGTACCGGCTGTACCGGCTGTACCGGCTGTACCGAGTGTACCGGCTGAACCGGCTGTACCGGGTGTACCGAGTGTACCGGCTGTACCGGCTGTACCGAATGTACCGAGTGTACCGAGTGTACCGGCTGTACCGGCTGTACCGGCTGTACCGTACGCCTGGTACGCCCGGTACACTCGGTACACCCGGTACACTCGGTACGCCCGGTACACTCGGTACACTCGATCGGTACACTCGGTACACTCGGTGCGCTGGGTACACCCGGTACGCCTGGTACGCCCGGTACACTCGGTACACCCGGTACACTCGGTACGCCCGGTACACTCGGTACACTCGATCGGTACACTCGGTACACTCGGTACACTTGGTACATCCGGTACACTCGGTACGCCCGGTACACTCGGTACGCCCGGTACGCTCGGTACACCCGGCCGTACCGACTGTACCGGCCATACCGACTGTACTAGGTGTACCGAGTGTACCGGGCGTACCGAGTGTACCGACTGTACCGGCCGTACCGACTGTACCGGGTGTACCATAAACAACGCGATATAACTCAAACAGTTCCAACACAATAACAAGAAAACGTCGAACAGACGAACATAGCTAAATGACACCAACCGTTTCACCGACCAACTTTGGCTTCACAACCAAAGCTCGCGTGTGATTGGTCCGGTACGTCTCGGTACAGAATTTATAAAATCAGCCAAAATCAGCCAATCAGAGAGCCGCTTTGAATCGGTGCAGGACAACTGCTATCACTGGATCACATACGCAATCTCTTGACCTCACTTGGGCTGCGACAAGTTCATTCGTCCTCTTAAACTCATCTCTAAACCCATTTCTGTACTGTTGGAAGATGAGAGAAGTAAGACAAGCAGTAAAGGACACGGTCAAACAGTTTTGGTGTTTCTCGAGTTAACTGCCTTCTAGACCAGGCCATTAATTTTATTATTAAGTAACAAACTTCTTTCACTAATTTATTTACTTATTTATTTTTTGCTCTATTGCGGTAACCACAATCTTGTTCCCAGATCTCTTATGGTAACCAAGCAAACTTGACACAAGAATTTTCAATAACATAACCATTGCTATTTAGGACTCTTCGCTTGCAAAAAACATACAGTAAATATTTTCCATACCATAAAATCCAATACATGTTGTCGTTGTATTTCGTACTTCTCTAAATTTGGCAGAATTCCGAAAAGTACTCTCCCAGACCTTTTCAGTTACGGAAGACGTAGTACCACTACTGCTGAAACGATTTGCTTTAAGTCCCAACTATAGGCCTACTCTGGGACTCAAAGTCGCCGAAACTTTGGGCGATTTAAGGCGACTTTAGGCGATTTTAGCTTATTTTGTCCAAAATAACGGGCGATTTAAGGCAATTTTGAGCGACTTTAGGAAATTTTAGGTGACCTTTAGGCAATTTTAGGTGACCGACCTAAGTACAGTTGTGGTTTACATGTACGTGGGAATCATCATGGTACACCATAAAACATAGACTGTCCACAGCCTCTCGATTTTTCAACGCAAAAAAGCAAACAAAGCGAGCGCGCGGGGGGGGGGGGGGGGGAGGGGGGCGGGAAGCGAGCAAAAGAAAAAATAGAGAGGCTGTAGACATCTTTGAATAAAAGTGGAAGTATTAGACTCCTTCCCTTGTCATCGCCTTGTAATTTACAACTCCACCTCTTGACCTTTCAATTAAATCGGGCCAATTAAATTTGAGTGGTAAAGTGTCATTTTACAATACAACTACACGTGTGGTGACAACAACACGTGAGTTTTTATTTCGGTGTTGAGGATGTCGTCTGAGACGACCTTTTCAACCCCCCAAAAACCTGCAGAAAGAGGCAGAAAGCCGAAATCAAGCGGTCCCTCCGATTTTTGCAGAATACGCGGGTGCTCATTCCCGATTCGCTTGGGGAACTTCGGCAAGACATCGTACATCTCTACGGAAAATTTATTTGTCGAGCCAAAACGCGAAAGTGTTTTACGGCGAAAGTTGGCAGACGTCTTGGTCGATTTTGGAATTGCAGTGCAAGAAGACGAATTTCGTTCTAGTAGAGTGTGTTCATCTTGTGCATCTGAAGCTAAGCTTGACTTGCAGCAAGCAATGTTGAATTTATAAAGAAATCTCTAGCGCGTAGAATCTCCTACAACAAGGCAAGTTGATCGTGACGAGCGATTCAAAAGAATGTCACGTTCGCCTCACACGTCTTCGGCGAGGCACAAGTTATGCCGGCCAAGTGATTCGCCAAAAGTTATGCCGCAAAAGTAATGCCGGCCAAATAATTTAATTTGATCATTCATCATAATGCTTTTTAGCGGCGAAACAACAAGAACAACAACATTCCCATCTTCTTGCAGTTGTTTCGCCGTAGCATACAGCTGGTAGTTAAGGCTTTTCCCGAAGCCAGTCGGTAAAATTCCAGCTACGTCCTTCGAACAAAGAAGGTGGCGAACAGCCTCTTTCTGCTCGTCTTTGAGCGACGAAACGTTTGAAAATTTCTCCAACGAGCATTCCAATAATCGATCCATCGCAAATCACAGCATGTCAACAATGATGATAAACTCGAGCAAACCGCAAGACGCCGCCTGCAAGCAATCATGATCGGACGTTGTCAAGGCGATGACACTTTTGCCGCCCTTCAACCAATGGGAATTTTCCGTTTCTGGAGAAACGGGAAATTCAATATTTCCAAAGATGTCTACAGCCCCTCTATTTTTTTCGCTCCCCGCCCCCCACCCCCTTGCTTCTTCCGTTTTGCGCTGACGTCCAGTTCTCTCGCCGTTCTCACCGCGCGCTCATCGATCGAAAAAACACGAAAAAATAGAGGGCTGTGGACAGTCTACATAAAACATTGTTACAGAAAATATCTATACTATCTACAAAACAACTTAGAGCGACTTAGGGTGACTTTAGGCGACTTTGGGCGACTTTAGGTGACTTTAGACGACTTTGGGCGATTTTGGGTCCAAGAGTAGGCCTAACTATGTAGGCTGCCTGGTAAAGTCTAACAGATCAGTAATTGTCGCCGGTTGAAAGTGATAAATTACGAGAAAACAGTTTTGTAGATGTATAAATGTACATCGATTGTACCAAATACTCCTCGTACGATTTGAATTCGCCTTTAATACACTTGTGTAAAACTTTACGATTCACTAGGGCATGTAAAAAGAAGAAAACGTAGAATAAATAAACTAGAACTTGAAACTTAACTATAAGACGGAATACAACAATTGAACAAGAATCGAGAAAATACAAGGAAAAAACGAATACTTACAAGATTGTACGGCAACGTACCCGGATAAAACGAAAACTAATTTACAAGCAAAGCATGCGAGATTTTATACTGACTGAAAACAAACAATAGCGCTAACGAAGTTACGAAAATTAACAATAAACGATTACATAATACTACGCCGAGAAACTAACTTGCAGAGAAATACATAATAATGAGCAACGCTAACAAAGAAACCAAAAAACCGAACAAAAATACTGACGAGAATTACAAACTAATTACAGCGCAAACACGCAAAAACGAAAAAATTAAACGCTCGTGGCTACATCGATATTCTGTGTTCACGAATCCCAACAAAGAACCAAATGATCATTTAAACAACTTACTCAAGTTATGAAGAATTTTTAATACTCCAAGCCGATGTACATTAGTTAAATAAATAAGTAACATTTATTTACATATGATTATTATAAAATGAGTAATACATTATTTTAATTCAATTACTAGAGGATAATCTGTTTACAGTAGTGATATACCGTAAAATACCGGTTATAAGCCCCCCCCCCCCCGATTATAAGCCCCCCGGTTATAGGCCCATCTACCTTGAACCAAAAAAATGCATCCGGTTATAAGCACCCCCCCCCCCCCGGATATAAGCCCCCTTCTGCTAAATGACGGTACTGAACAGGGCTAAATGTTGCTTTATTATGTGTTTTTAACCTAAAAACGTATTTCGATCAACACTCCCGTGGCTCGTTTCGAAAAGATTTTTTTTATTCCGCTTATAAGCCCACCCAAAACCTCTTACGAAGTTGTATAAGCCCAGGGCTTATAACCGGAATTATACGGTATATCGATAAACTCGAGAAGAATGTACATCTAAATAATGGCAGAACTTGAAGTATGGCCATTCTTTTCATAGTCGTCGACATTTTCGCTAAATTGATGTGAGTGGTGTTCATTTCTTTCGATCTTTCTTGTACTTTAACAGCTTAGAAAAAGAAAGTACAATATCACTTTGTTTAAAGGGACTGTGTTATGGCTGAGTTAATTTTATTTATTTAGTTTTGCCAAATGTTTGCAAAGAAATTACTTCTATGGATCTAAATGACAAAACCATAGCTTCATTACAACCAAATGTATCTCCCAGGCGTTATAATTTAAAGTTACAAGCAAACGAGATTAACTTTCAAAACTGTTCAGCCCAACAGTATTTCAAAAACCCACATCGCAATCCCTTTCAATCTTCTTCACTTTTGGCCATCTGTGCCTTCTTTTGTATTTGCTGTGTTACTAAAGTGTTCCTTCACTGTTGTAAGTATAGTTATCATAATACTTCACCGGATTTGATGGCCTTTTCTCCTGCTTAAATTTGGCTAAAATCCGTGACACAGCTGGAAAGCGATGCAATATCTGAGCAACTGACACATCTATCAATTTAATCTCGAACGTTCAAGAAAATGGACAAATTGCGAGATTTCAAAGTCTAATGCGTTGCACATTACTTTACTTTTTCTTTTAGGTTTTATTGAAGACGCATTTTTTTTGAGGAGGCTTTTTTTAACGTTTTTGAATCTATTGCTGTTAGTTTGCTTATATCATAGTTTTATTCAATTTTTAGGAACTTGTGTTAACAAGCTTATTTAATAGGTAAATAAATTAGATAGTTTGTGTGTTGTTTTTATTTAATTTTAACTTAGGCCCGGTTCAGACGCCGATCATTCATGAGCCGAACCTAATTCCTTGAATTAAGTACATGAAAAGATCGGCGTCTGAATCAAATTAGAACGGCTATTTCAATTTGGAACGGCTCACCCGTCCTTCCCGCCTGGCTTGGCCCAGAATTTCGCCTGAGTGGAACGCCTTTGGAACGGCTTTGATTCTGACGCCGTACTTTTCATGTGCCGATCCTAATTCATTAATTATTATAACGTATTTTGACTGGTTTTATTGGAACTGTATTAGGAACGGCCTCGGAACGGCCAAAAAGTACAGCGTCTGAATCAAGAGGCGTACTTTTGTCAATTTGGATCAGTCCAAATTCGAATTGAGTTCGGCTCATGAAAAGCACGGCGTCTGAACCGGGCCTTACTGTAATGCACAGGCGGTCTTATATATCCATGAAGCCTGCGATATTAAATATAAAGGCATAAAGTTCAATGCCTTCTTCTTTCACATGGCTTTTTGAGATTAATATAAAGTTCAGTAAAAAAAAATAATAATAAGTGAATCTGAGGATGAATGGCTTCCGCATCAGCTGCTCTGGATACAGAAACATGAGTCATCAACAACAGTTATTTTTTAGAGCTTCCCCCTCTTGTTCAATTACGGCATCAATGCTTCGTAATTGGTGTGGGCCTACACCAAAGTACGCCAGTCACTAATAATAATTCCTTTCAAGAAATTTGCGGGGGTCTTATATATTTCTAGTTCATTGTGAAGTCCATTTGCCTTTTAAAACCACCTTTAACACTTGAACAATAAACCTTACAATTAAGGACGTATAATTAAGTTAACAACAGTTAATTTTAAAACTTCCCCACCCGTTCGATTACAACAATGATTCATCAAAAGCCGTTGCCTAATATACGTCAGTCACTAACAAAGGAAATTTTCGGGGACCTAATATATTTCTGGTTCATTCTGAAGTCCATTTACCTTTAAGAATCACCTTTAACACTTGATCAATAAACCTTATAATTAAAATCATATGACATTATGTCACTAACAAAGGTGAAAGCTGCTTTTTTCTCACAGTATATAGCTAGCTTCTACTACTTCAAGTCAAACTTAATTTTCTGACAACCCAAGAACAATGGCAAACACAAATGTAGATGGAATCTACACAAGAGAACTGAACCAAGGACTCAACGCACCACCAGCAGGCATAGCTGAATTTTTGTCAGCTTTGCACATTTTTCTTTCCATCACCGCAACTTTGGGCAATGCTCTGATCTTCATTGCTCTGAGGAATGTCTCTTCTATTCATCCTTCGACAAAACTTTTCTTCCGATGTCTGGCGGTCACTGATCTTTGCGTTGGTCTTATCATACAACCACTCTATGCTATTCGCATCATGTCTCATCTATTAAAGATAAACGAGAATATTTTATACCACGTTCACAACGTCTATGGATCTTTGGGGATGATACTATGTACCGTATCTGTCACAACCTTAACCGCAATTAGTGTGGACAGACTTCTCGCACTGTTGCTGGGACTAAAATACAGGTATGCCGTAACTTTAAGGCGCGTTCGTGTAGCCATCACTTGTTTTTGGCTATTAGCTTCTTCAATTGGATGGCTCTGGGTGTGGAGAAAAGATATCTCTGATAAGTTTGCTTCTGCTGGCGCAATACTATGTCTGGTAACTTCGCTTTTCTGTTACACGAGGATCCATCTCAAACTGCGACATCAACAAGCCCTAGTAAAAAACAATGTCCCCCACAGACAACGGAGCGGAGAAGGTATTCCACTCAACATAGCAAGATACAGAAAGTCAGTTTCCAGCATTATGTGGGTGCAGTTGGCATTAGTTGTGTGTTATGCTCCGTGGGGCATTGTGGTTATGTTAGACTCGAATGGAATAAAACACGGTATGGCCATGATGAGTGCAATAACTTTGGTGTGTTTCAACTCATCTCTAAACCCTATTTTGTACTGTTGGAAAATCAGGGAAGTAAAACAAGCAGTTAAAGGTATAATCAAGCAGCTATACTGTTTATAAAAGACTAGATGTGTAGATCAGACATAAACTTGCAAAGTACAATAAGTGACCGAGTCCAATTTGCCTGAAAAAAGTAGCTGATATTCATTTTTTGTCATTGTGGGTATTATCTTCAATTCGAAGTGGAAAAGATCGAGACAGCAATAGATTACAAAATAGTGATATATTGAAAAACTGTAGACAAAGTAGTGCTTTCCATTACGCATCCATTTGGTGCAAATAGCGAAGCATTCAGTTTACTTTGTTTTAACTTTAGTATAGCTTTCATGCTTAAGCTACCGGCGTAAAAAACTCTAAGAAATGTAAACGCTTGGTTAAGTTTCACAGCAGACACTGGGTTAGTTGAAAAATAAACGGTTAACGGAAAGTTCGTGACTCTGGCCTGCAGTTGAATAAGTCATGATAAGTGGTGGGACTGATATTGTCGAATTAGTATCAATTTAAGTGTCAAGGCTAGACAGACAATTAACACGGGCTCTTTGGATGAGTGCAAATTTATAATACTATGTCTTACACCAAAATTGCTTATTCTCCTGGCGGGCCCTTTATTTCATTCTGGAATTTTCGCGATGATACCATTTAAAGTTTGGGTTAATGAGATAACTTTCGAGAAACGCGACATTGCCGTGTCTATTTCTTTCTGTTTATTGGTTCATTAATTATTAATTGACAGCGCTATATTGGGTTGAGTTTGGTTTCCTCGCATAATACTCTGGTGGCCTGAGGCTTTTCATGCGTGGATTCCAGTTGCTGTGTAAATATAAGTCCACAGATTGAAATAATGGCTCCTGGTTCAACTCTATTTTTAATACTGACCATAATAAACAATCTCAGCCAAAATGATGCAAATCACATTGTCACAATTTGAATGGGAATAACCCAACACTAATTGACCAGGTGAACAGCAAGGGTTTAGTACAATAGATTTTGAGTTTGTGAGAAGTCGCTGGTCACTTAACGTATTCGTCGCTCGGTGCATATCCATAACATAAAAAGATATCGATCAGTTAATGTTACAAGTTACTCATAGCATATCTTATTACGTTTTGCCAAATACTCGCTTTGAAGTTTCATGTTATCGAAGAAATTTCTTCCATGGCTCTACAACCACAGCTTCTTTACAACCAAATACGTTCCCCGGGCGTTAAAATTGAAAGTTTTAAAAAACCGAGATTAACTGAGTTAAGTTTCTTTCATTACGTTTTGCCAAATACTTGCTATAAAACTTAATGTTTGCAAAGAAATCACTCCTATGGATCCAAATAACAAAATCATAGCTTCATTGTAACCAAATGTGTCTCATATCCCGGGTGTTGTTTTTTAAGTTACAGAAAAACGAGACTAACTATGAAAACTGTTCAGCCCAATAATATTTCAAAAACCCATATTGCAATCAGTTTCAATCTTCGTCACTTTTGGCCATCCGTACCTTCTTTGGTATTCAGGCTGTGGTATTAAAATGTTCCTTCACTGTTTTAAGAGGCCATTTTTATATGTTACCGAATTTTATGGTCATTTCAGATGCCTACATCTGGCTAAAATCCGTGACACAGTCCCTTTAAAACTGTTCAGCCTAACCCATATCGTTATCCGTTTTAAGAGTCTGTGTCTATAATACTCGTCTGCCCGATCTGGCTTGTTAAATAGATTTCGCTCTTTTCTAGTGTGTTGCAAGACTTTCATGTACTTATACTTAAAAAACACAATTCACTTGACCGGATCATTATTTTTTTTCTGAGTTTTTAAGGATTTTCGATAGGAACATTTTCTATTACATCTACTTTTCGGCTGCGTTGGTTTGATTGAAGTAGACCGCCTCACTTTTTCAAAAATAAAGTTTGAATCTGAGCCGTTTTCAAGTGTGTGATAGGGGTGTCGTTAATGTTTTGCTGCTAGCTTGATTCGAGCTCAATGTTCGTGAAAGTTGGTGTGATAAATTAAAAAGACATAATTTAACAGGCTGTGGTGTTTGTTTGGTACAGAAGTTGTAAGTTCTTTTTAAATTAATTTTCAAAGTTGTGGTAAATTTAAGCCTTGACAGTGGTCGTTACAAGTGCTCGTTCGGGTGAACCGAAAATCCTTAAAAACTCGAAAAAAATTAATGATCCGGTCAAGTGAATTGTGTTTTTAGTATAAGTACATGAAAGTCTTGCAACGCAATAGAAAAGAGCGAAATCTATTTAACAAGCCAGATCCGGCAGACCAGTATTACAGACACAGCCTCTTAATTTCTTAAGTTTTTGCCCATCCGTACCTTCCTTTGCATTTGCTTTGTTATTTAAATATTTCTTAACCACACGGTGGCTATTTCTATATTTCACTCAATTTGGTGGCCATTTTTTATGTCTAAATTTGGCTAACATTCGTGACACATTTCCTTTATTCTGAGGATGATCGATCAAATGACTTCCCTCTCAGCTGCTTTGGGTAAAGAACTGTCGGTTGCCCACATTGACAACAGATCTTTTCATGACTTCCCTCACGACAACAATGTTATTCCCGCTGCGGGAGCCTTGTGTATGGGCCTCTAAAATTACCTTAATTTCTTGACTGACACTAAGATATTTTTGTCACTGGGTTTAACATTGACTTTGCTTTTGTGCTCAAAAATTCTTTCTGTCGTTGGGTTCAAACTCGTGTTACCGTTGTTTTTAAAATTATTTTCTTACACATATAGCTTTGAGTCCTGACTTAAACTTTGATGTAGTGTTTGCTTGATGCGCTGTTTATGTCAACTTTGTTCATTTGTAACTCGAACTTTGTTCATTTGTAACCAGACGCTCCACACTAGTGATGTAATAAGTTAAGACGTCTTACACATGAGTGAAAACATGCAATGTAATTGATTCACCAACGTTACAAAGAAGAGCTCGGGAGCTCGTTAAGACGTATACGTTCTTCCATGATCAAATTGACTGAAGTCGTTGGAGTACAAAATGTGTTTACCAGTTGAATTGTTCCCTTGCAAAATTATTTCTAATGGTATCACTTCAATTGCTGTCAAAAAATCACTTCAATTGCTGTCTTAATACAGTGAATTTCACCTGTTAAAATATTGTGTTTAAAGGCTACCATAATGAAATTTGCATCCTTTCGTATCCGCTTTAAAATATTAACAAGTACTCTATATGAGAAAAAAAATGCATTTACTGTTTTCCAATATCTCTTTTCTTTCAAGAGATATTCAAATTTTTAAAATATGTAAATTAGCAAAGTAATGGCGTCATAGAGTCAATCAAATTCTGAAAGCGATATCTCAGACAATTTGTATCAGAGATTTCTTATTTTTTTGCAGTAACACTCTGCTAGTTCTGTTCACAATATGAGCTTAACAATTTGGTTACCATAGCGACATACTAGGTTCCAGATCCTCCCGATGCTGAAGGCTTTTCTGGCCAGTTTTGGCATTCTTTCTGGATATTTCCCAATGATGCTTCACATGCGTGATATGGCAAGCATATGAAAGGATTAGGCAGACGTATTCTTGCCCAGGTTTCATTTTTCCGAAATGCAAAAATGTTAAAATATTTATAACAAATTGATCGGGACTGGAACGGGTGAGTTACCATGGTAAACTCGAACGTTCGAGAAATGGACGAATTGCGACATTTCAGTCGAATGCGAAACACATGCAGGGCCTTTTGAGATTAATAGAAGTTCTGTAACAAGACGAAATAATAATAAAGGACTGTGAAGATGAATGGCTTCCGCAGCAGCTGCTCTAGGTACAGAAAAGGCCTGGCAAAACAAGGAAACATGTTTCCAGATGCATTCTTAGCACGCGCATGTTTCCCCAATGTTTCCCAGTTTTGACATACGCGAAGCTTTGTTTTTAGCGTCGTTTTCTGTCTCCAAGACGCAAAACTTGCTTCTGCTGCAGGGTAGAAACATTCCGTGTTTCCGCACTGTGTGGAGCCATGGCAAAACGAAAAAACAATCGTGGAAACATGTTTCCTCGTTTGGCCGGGCCTAAACATCAATCGTGAACAACAGTTCCTTTTAGAACTTCTCCCTCTCGTTCAATAACGACAACAACGCTTCAGAAAAAGTGGGGGCCTTGACTGATGTAATACTTAATACTTCAGAATTAATACTTATGTGATTTAAGTATTTTCGCGATGCAGAAAAACATAGCACCATTTTGACCAATATTAATTCTTCAAATAATTCTTCCAAGGAAATTAGCGATCGAACTTAAGTAACAAAGACGGTACAAAACGAGGGGATCTCAAAAACACAAAGCGAAGAAACTCCCGAAGCCTTGGTTACTCGAGCAAAGATGAATCTCACCACAGACAACACCACATTAATTAGTTGTGATTTTGCATATCTTCCTATAAATCCTGCGAAGATTTCTCCCGATCGTCCCGCTGTATTTATCGTCAGACTCGTCGTTAACGCTCTCAACTGTTCTTTCATCATTTTGCTGAACATCCTGGTGATGGTGGCAGTGAAAACCAAACAACAGCTTCGCACCAAGTCTAACGTAGCACTCGCCTGTTTAGCCACAACTGACCTTGTCGTTGGACTAGTCGTTCAGCCTCTACATATCGCCAGCTTAACCTTTATTCTCAAAGGTGAGGTAAACATTTTTTGTAGTCTAAGCGAGATATCAATAGTCATTACCCAAACATGTCTTTTGGTGTCCCTAAATCATTTGTTGTTAATAAGTGCAGAGCGTTATGTCGCGATCAAACATCCCTTTGCATACGAGAACCACATAACAGAAGGATGATCATCCTCGCCTCTGGTCTGGCCTGAACTGTGGCGAGCCTCCTTCGCATAGAAAAACTCTTGGAGACTCTCGGGGACATTGCGATAACTGTAGCAGTTTACTTTAATGTTGCTGTTTAGAAGGAAGTCCGTCGCAACGAGAAGCAAGTTACAGCTAACCAAGTTTCCTTAGAAGCCAAGGAGAAGATACTCAAGAACAAGAAAACTTTTTACAAGACAACTATTGTACTGGTTGTAATTCTAATGACCGATATTCCAGCTCGATGTTGTGCTATTATTTTTATTTCCTTTAAGAACAGTATCCCTGCTCAAATACGTCATGTCATTTTTTCTCTTGTTATTTTACTGCCAGTACTGAATTCGTTACTTAATCCTTTGATTTACGCTGTGAGAATGAGATATTTTCGCGTAGCTTTCATTCAGTTGTTGTCAAGAAAAACTGTTGCGCAAGCTGAAGAACTGGAAAGGAAAATCTTTAGACCAAGACAGATTGGAGTCATAGCTAATGTCGAACGAGGACAAAATAGAGCTAGCCGAGAAGAAGATGAGCAACAAGGAAATGAGACATTGAACAATGGACATGAAACTACAGTGCGAACACAGCCACAAGAGGAGTATGAAGAAAAACCTTTGTAAGACCATGCCTTAACGTTTTTATAAAGAAACTGTAATCATTACTACAAAAATCCACGCAGTTTTTAAGATCGTTACAGTCGGGTCAAAAAAAAGGACGCAGAAAAAAATAGAATGTAAAATAATAAAAATACTAATCGTCATAGCTCAGTAGTGGCCTGTCTTGGTCAAAAACAGGTAAAATGAAGTTAGAAGTGTAAAATAAAATAAAATCAGATGAATATTATTAAAACTTGCACATTTTAATACAGCACCTCGGCATCTGAATCTTGAAATATTATCAAGTTCTAAACGTAAAACGTTTGTTGATCACATGGCGTCTTTTTCCACAGAAGAAAATTAACGAAAGGATGCAAAAATGGTGAGAAAACATAAGCACCCGCCGCTTTGCAGGAGAGAAAACAAATTGCCTCTGCATTTTCGTGCCATTCCTTAAGGATGAATAAGAAAAAGTGGGGGACCGAGATTAAAAAAATATCTAGTTCGGGTTAACTTCGATTGCACTTTTTTATATTCCTCGGAGAACTCCTCGCAGTCTGCGATGTTTAGTTTATCTTCTAGACATTTCTGAAAGCACTCACTTTTGAAAGAAAAAAAAATTAGTCAGTAACACGATGCAAAATTAACAAGTTAAGAAAATGATTGTTTGGGAAGTTCTCTTTTGAAATGCTCAACGAAATTTGTGTTTACTATATTTGTTTTTTCGTTCAAATTTGCAGGAGAAAAAAAAATGACGGAACGGAGAAATTCGAATTGACGATAAACGCAAAAATGACTTTTTATCCTGCGAAATGACACAGTTCATAAAATTTTAGCCCAACAAGATTTAAGACGGAATCCACTAGGAAGTCGAGTAATATTTATTAAAGTTGGACAAAAATCAATTTCCAGAATAATTTAAATCCTATTGCGTTATTTCCTACCCTTAATAAAAGGTAAAGATGTAAGTAATTATCCGTGATAACACCAACAACAATTTCTTATCAGAGTCTGAGAAAATGAATTTCAAAGTTCACAAGGTATAGGAAAAATCTCACGTGTAGCCATTTTGTAAATTCGTCTTAAGCGATTCAGTGGAATTCAGCGGAACTTCAAAATGTGTTTTCGATGTGTGGTGTTGTTAGAAAAGATTTCTTTTGATAAGATATTTGAAGCAGTAACAAAAAAGTTTGCAAAAAGGTGGAAATAATTCTGGTACAACAATTTCTTATCCGAGTCTGAGAAAATGATATTTAAAGTTCACAAGCTATGGGCAAAAGCTTACATCTTTTAAGCGATTCAGTGGAATTCAGCGGAACTTCAAAATGTGTTTTCGATGTGTGGTGTTGTTAGAAAAGATTTCTTTCGATAAGATATTTGAAGCAGTAACACAAAAGCTTGCAATCAGGTGTAAATCGTTTTGGTACATAATTTTGTCCAATAACTACTCGAAGTCCTGGCGGATTTCCTCTTAACTTCTTTTCAAGGACACAAATTTAGTTTTCAAGCAGATGATCTTATTGCTCAGAATAATTAAGATCACTGTCAGTCTGCCTAAAACAAACAGGTTTTGGCCTGAAAGTGCGCAATGCCCACGCTTCTGTACCATTTATGATTACTGTTACTTAGCTCAGCAGTCTTTCACAGCTTTTAAATTTATAGTTGGAGTATTCTTTATGTGTTTTAGTTCTAGGTCATTCTATAACCGCCTTTCTCAGAGTATTAGATTTGCCAACATAGAGTTACAAGGACCTTTCGAGCCTCACTCAAATTTAAGGACATTTCAAGACAACAACGTACCAAAATTGAAGGGCATTTTAGCTAAAATTTCAGCTTATGTTAGAAAACATAATTTTTCCAACAAAAGCTGTAGCTCAACAAACTACTGGTACAGATGTTTTTCGGTTTTTGTATAAATCTTTGACAAAATTCAGGAAGGTTCTAGCAAAGGATTTATGCGTGACACGTGAAAAGGGCTCAAGTTAGACCACGACGCGTGCCAATTTCTAGAAAAGACACGTGATTCGTGAATTCTGCTGTTTCAAGTATACGTGAGCTTAGTTAAAATGCTTGCATGAAACGGGATCACGACTCCCCTTTGCTACCCTCGTTATTGTGAATGGAGAAACGGTTAGATACCTGATTTATTGTCAACTTGGCGTTTTGAGGAAACATTAGCCGACTTTTTACGGCCGTTTGTCAGAATTTTGTATTATCAGTATTGAATGACTTCCTCAAGTCCAAGTTGGTCATAGACTTGGTTTTGCACTTTTCTTAAATATTTTGACACATCTGTTGACTTCATTTTCATTCAAAAACTTCCCTTACATTTATTTTTTTTTCGTATTTCTAAGGCATGGCTGGTATTCGAATAATTAAGGTACCTCTTGAATAATGTCTTAAGGATCACCCGAAGAAACAGCAGGGAAATAAAGCCGGAACTTTGCTTAGAACAGGATCAGCAACATAGAATAAAATGTAAAACCAAACCCAAGGCTGATGATAGGACAACTATAAAGGCTAATTTCATTTCCTAATTTTTCGGTTGGACGAAACTAACGTTCAGGGCAGCAAAAAAGCTAAGTTTTTCATTTTTCCATAGCTTTTCGCAATCCCTGAAAAAGGTTATTTTTTAAAACCGAAATATTGGACAATAAAATTAGCCTTTTAAGCTGTCCAATCAGCCTTGCAGTTGGTTTTTTTCAATATTTGAAGTCTATTTTTCTGCTCCTCAGTTCCACCCATAGATTCCATTGAATAAGTGCCCGTTCAGGACAGGACAGCAGGACACTTAATTCTGGTAAATAAAAAAGTTAACTGGTATTTGTATAATCTGATTTTAATCGCGTATAATTGAGGGTAGCGAAGGGTTTATGCGTGACACGTGAAAAGGGCAAAAGTTATACCGGATTAATTGTCAACTTGGCGTTTTGAAAAAGAACATTAGCGGACTATTTGCAACCGTTTCTCCAGGTTTTGTATTATCAGTATTGAATGACTCCTTCAATGGGACTATGTCACGTATTTAAACAGATTTTTTTGAACAGCCCAAATTTCTATTTGTGTCGTAGGGAACCTAATGGTCTATTTTTATTATTAATAATTGCTGTATCAGTTGTATCAGAGCACTCACTGAAACTGTTTAAAAGCCCCTTTGGCTGCGGATGGCTCGGATGGAAATGGATTGCAATTTGAAATCATTAGCCAACTTTTTCCAGTCGTTTTCGCGCTCTTTAAAAAAAAAAATCGATATTCTTAGCCAAAGTTTGATTTCTATCCCCAAATAAAGGTTATATCTTCTGTTAAATATTCAAAGGCAATGTTTTCATCGGTAAAGTTTCCTACCACTTGTTTCAGAACAGTTTAGACCAAAAAACTGTGAAATCCCCGTGACTTAGTCCCTTCAAGTCCAAGTTGGCCATAGACTTGGTATTACACTTCTTTTAAATTCTCTACTCCGATCTGTTGACAACACTTTCCCTTCAAAACACTTCAATTACATTTATTTTCCGTATCTCGCTCTCAAAGACTAAGGCATGGCTGGTATTTGAATAAGGTACCTTTTGATTAATGTAAGGAACACTTCAGCCAGATCTTTGCGTACATCCAGATCAGCAAAGTTGAATAAAACGTGAAACTAAATGCAAGCCTGATCGGACTACTAAAAGATAAAAAGGCTAATTTTACTCCCTAATATTTCGGTTGGACAAGACTAACGTTCGGGGGTTGCGAAAAGCTACGTTCTTCATTTGTACTTAGCTTTTCGCTGTCCCTGAAAAAGTTTTTTTTTTTCTCCCCTGGTGGCAGTCGATCACTGCTGCATCCTACATTCTACACGCCAATTGTCCTGGCAGTCGCGGGTATCCTCCCATAACTTAGCTTCCCGTGTCAGGGCAATTGTGTACAGTGAGAATGTTTTACTATTAACTTATACTAGGTTTTTTCCACGGGGAATAGCTTTGAAATGAAACAATGTACTTGAATGTTCAAGGAAGACTTTTTCTGGCTACTTAAGTCCCTCGAAAACCTTTGCTGAAAGTGTAATTACAAATTTAGAATAACAAAATATACCTACATATACAAATTTTGAATAACAATACATAACTACATGTTGGTTTAGTTTTAAGTTATCTACCATACATTCAAGCACCAAGTCCATTTTGGCAAGTACTTTCAAGGTCTTGTAGTTTGAATTTCAAATTCTAGGACTTTCAAGGTGCCTTGGTACCCTGGATAGGCCATGTTAACAATAGGGAGAGAAAATTTTTTCTAGCTAAACAGCATTTTAAAACTTTACTATTCATTTCTTACCTCCGTACATGACGTCACCACTATTGTTAAAAATCACGTGACACTGATCCAGTGACGGACAGGTGTCAAGCAAATGAAATGAACGGAGATCCCAATGTATGTTAAGTTAAGGATTAACAAGATTAACTTATAAATTGTTCGCCCGGTTCAAAGGGGAGTAACAGAAATTGGCAAATCACTCACTATAATTATTACAAAAAAATATATTTCACTACCTTTTGATGCTTATTAAAATTTAAAAGAAGAAAGATGGCAGAAAAACGGAAGATATCGCCTGTAGAAGTTTGCCGACAAAGCCCTTTAATTTTATAAAGGCTAAAATTTGCCATTACCGGTGGCAAAATCCCCTTATGTTTTGTATTTTTTAAGTCATTGTTGCACATTCTTTTCTTGAACCACCTTTATTAAAAAACTTGTATTTCGAATCCGCACTCAAGTGCGCCATGAATTCCGGTTAGGTGAACGGAAGATTCGTAATTTCTAAACGCTTTATAATAGTTTGCTAATGAAATAATATAAATGTAAATTTAGTTGAAAATAAGTGCTGGGGCGATCCAACAAAACTTGACACCATTTTGTACAGTGTATAATTCTTCAAATAATTTTGCGCAGGAAATAAGCAACTAAACTTAACAAACATAGGAAGTAAAGAACGCGAAGAAAACATTTCTAAAACACTTAATGAAGAAACTCCCGAAGCCTTGGTTACTCGAGCAACGATGAATCTCACCACAGACAACACCACATCACTTAGTTGTGGTTTTGCATCTCTTCCTATGACTCTTGCAAAGATTTCTCCCGATCTTCACGCTGTATTAATTGTCAGACTAGCCGTTAACGCTCTCACCTGTCCTCTCATCATTTTGCTGAACATCCTGGTGATGGTGGCAGTGAAAACCAAACAACAGCTTCGCACCAAGTCTAACGTAGCACTCGCCTGTTTAGCCACAACTGACCTTGTCGTTGGACTAGTTGTTCAACCTCTACATATTGCCAGCTTAACCTTAATTCTCAAAGGTGAGGCAGACATGTTTTGTAGTCTAAGCGAGATATCAATAGTTATTACCCAAACATGTCTTTCGGCGTCACTAAATCATTTGTTTTTAATAAGTGCAGAGCGTTATGTCGCGATCAAACACCCCTTTGCATACGAGAACCAGGTAACAGAACGTCGTATCATCCTCGCCTCTGGTCTGGCCTGGGCTGTAGCGAACATCCTTCACATAGAAAAACTCTTAGAGACTGTCGGAGACTTTGCGGCAATAATAGCAGTTTCAATAAAGTTAACTCTCTTTTTAATTGTAATAGTTTACTTTAATGTTGCTGTATACAAGGAAGTCCGTCGCAGTGAGAAACAAATTGCTGCGAACCAAGTTTCCTTAGAAGCCAAGGAGAAGATACTCCGGAACAAGAAAGCTTTTTACACGACAATTATTGTACTGATGTAATGTATATGAAATGATTCATATATGAACTGCGGATGTATATGAGAGTGATAAATGATCGTCGCAGTGAATTTCCAATTTAAGCAATTGGAATAAAGAAGCCTGAAAAAAAATAAAAAAAAAAAAAAAAATTCAGGGCTTCAACGGGATTTGAACCCGTGACCTCCGCGATACCGGTGCGATGCTCTACCAACTGAGCTATTGAAGCCACACATTGGGAGCGAGGTCAATTGTGAGTTCATATTTTCCCGTGAAAGGAGTGAAATGATGTAATGTATATGAAATGATTCATATATGAACTGCGGATGTATATGAGAGTGATAAATGATCGTCGCAGTGAATTTCCAATTTAAGCAATTGGAATAAAGAAGCCTGAAAAAAAAATTCAGGGCTTCAACGGGATTTGAACCCGTGACCTCCGCGATACCGGTGCGATGCTCTACCAACTGAGCTATTGAAGCCACACATTGGGAGCGAGGTCAATTGTGAGTTCATATTTTCCCGTGAAAGGAGTGAAATGATGTAATGTATATGAAATGATTCATATATGAACTGCGGATGTATATGAGAGTGATAAATGATCGTCGCAGTGAATTTCCAATTTAAGCAATTGGAATAAAGAAGCCTGAAAAAAAATAAAAAAAAATAAAAAAAATTCAGGGCTTCAACGGGATTTGAACCCGTGACCTCCGCGATACCGGTGCGATGCTCTACCAACTGAGCTATTGAAGCCACACATTGGGAGCGAGGTCAATTGTGAGTTCATATTTTCCCGTGAAAGGAGTGAAATGATGTAATGTATATGAAATGATTCATATATGAACTGCGGATGTATATGAGAGTGATAAATGATCGTCGCAGTGAATTTCCAATTTAAGCAATTGGAATAAAGAAGCCTGAAAAAAAAATTCAGGGCTTCAACGGGATTTGAACCCGTGACCTCCGCGATACCGGTGCGATGCTCTACCAACTGAGCTATTGAAGCTATATTCCGGCTCGTTTCTGTGCTGTTATTCTTGTTTCCTTAAAGGACAGAATTCCTGCTAATGTAGGACATATCGTTTTCTCTCTTGTTACTTTACTGCCAGTACTGAATTCGTTATTTAATCCGTTGATTTACGCTGTTAGAATAAGATATTTTCGCGTAGCTTTCATTCAGTTGTTGACAAGAAAAACTGTTGCACAAGCTGAAGAACTGGAAAGGAAAATCTTTGGACCAAGACAGATTGGAGTCGTAGCTAATGTCGAGCAAGGACAAAATGGAGCTAGCCGAGAAGAAGATGAGCAACAAGGAAATGAGACATTGAACAATGGACATTCAACTACAGTGCGAACACAGCCGCAAGAGGAATATGAAGACACACCTTTGTGAGAGCACGCCTAAAAGTTTTCATAAAGAATCTGTAATCGTTTCTACAAAAATCGATGCAGTTCTTTTAAGATCGTTTTAATCAGGGCAAACAAAGGACCTAGAAAAAATTAGAATGTTAAATAATAAAATACTAATCGTCGTCGTCATAACTAGTCGGCTGTCTTGGCTTAAATCAGGTAAAAAGAAGTTAGAAGTGTAAAATAAAATCACATTAATATTATTAAAACTTGCACACTTTGTGAATATTGAATTGTTATTAAATTGTAAACTTCACATGGTGTCTTTTCCCAAAGGAAAAAAATAACAATAAGCTGCGAAAATGGTGAGAAAACATAAGCGCTCGCCAAATTGCAGGCGAAAAATAATGACATCTGCCTTTTCGTGTCATAAGGGGAAAAAGGGGAAACGCGATTAAAAAAATGTTTTCGGATAAAAATTTTGATTGCGCTTTTTATTAATTTCACTAGGAGATTAGCAAGGGAAAAAGGAGAACTCCTCGCGGTCTGAAGTGTTTAGTTTACTGCAGACTAAATTTGTCTCTTTCAAGAGTGCTTTTAGAAATGTTTAGAAAAGTTTTCTATACATTTCTAAAAGCACTTTTGAAAGAGACAAATCTAGTCTGCAGTACAATGCAAAATTAACACATTAAGAAAATGATTGTTTAGGAAGTACTCTTTTGAAATGCTCAACGTTTTCGTGTTTACGATTTTTTTTTTTTTTCAAATTTGTAGGAGAAAACCAAATTATTTAATTATTTTTATTTAATTAAAATTTATTTAACCGAAAATAAACGCAAAAATGACTTTTTTTTTGTCCAGCGAAATGACACAGTTCATAAAATTTCAGCCCAACGAGATATAACCTCTTTTCAAGGACACAAATTTAGTTTTCAAGCAGATGATCTTTTTGCTCAGAATGATTACTGAAGATAACTGTCAGTCTATCTAAAACAAACAGGTTTTAGACTGAAAGTACACAGGCCCCACTCTTCTGTACTAATTTTGATTATTGTTACTGATCTCAGCAGTCTTTCACAGCTTTTAAATTTATAGTTGGTATATTCTTTATGTCTTTTAGTTCCAGGTTAATTTGTAACCGCCTTTCTTAGAGTATTAGACTTGCCAACATAGAGTTACAAAGACCTTTCGAGCCTCAATCAAATTTAAGGACGTTTTATGACAACAACCAAAATTGAAGGATTTTTTTTGCTAAAAATTCAGCTTATGTTAGGAAAAATAATTTTCCCAACAAAAGCTGTAGCTCAACAAACTACCGGTACAGATGTTTTTCCTTTCTTGTATAAATCTTTGACAAAATTCAGGAAGGTTTTTAACGTATAATTTAAATGTATACCGTTCACTGCGAAGCGCAGCAACACCCGCCCAATGACAAAAGCCAGATTATTTTGTGAACGGCGGTATAAGACAAAATTTACAAAGAAAAACAAACTTTGACGTTTTCAAATGGCTATATTTCGCAACTATTCGCCGAAGGCTTAGTAATTATTGTTGAATAATCACTGAGCCTGAGACGAATAATTGTTTAAGTATAATTTTCAGAGGTGAATATCAAGAACTGCAAATTAACAAAAGAAAACACGAAAACAACAAATTTAAGTGCTCGCTTGCATACGTGTAAACCAGTTTAATTCATCGATTGAAATCGTAATTTACACTCAAGTTTAATTTAAGCAATAAAACGGAACGTAAAACTAACACTACGAAAAAGAAAGATATCTGGTACCTCTTTTTTATCGTTGGTGACTTCTGAGCAATTGTGTGAATCCTTTCGAAATGGCTAGCTCCGGTGAGAAGAGAACTAAATACACTGTAAATAATGTTTTGTCAGTCAATCTACCTGAGTTTCTAATGGCCACCATGCGATCTCCAAAACCACCATGTTTACGATCAATTCTAACGCCTTGGAAACTATCTCTTGAAAATATTTCCGGTCCATAAGCATGGATAGTTAATTTGGAAAATTCCCAATGTTTTAAATATCCAGGGCTTAGAGAGATTTCTTTTAAAGCTGCTATGTTCACTAGCCTGGATAGCAAAGGTGGCATGATACATACCTTTATGCCTCCTGGTTTTACATTTGCAAAGACAGTGTGTGCAATCCTTTGTTTATTTGGTGACGCTCGCTATTTGCAAAAATCTGGCAGCAGGATAAGTAGTTCTCCTTCGCTTCTCCCTCGCCCTCTCTCGCTCACTCACGCCTCGGACTCAGTCACGCGAGATCATTGCGTGCGCTCCGCGCTTGTTCCCATGTTTGTAAAAATAGGGCGTTCTCCTCCTATACTCTGTCCTCCTTCGAAAGGCATCTCCGATTGCTTTTATTGTTTGTGGTTGCTATTTAGAAAAGGCATGACTTCTTTCATGGCGCCATTGCATAGGTACTCGCGTTATCAACTAGAATATAATTTTTCCACAAAGATTTCACGGAACCTACTCCCCTACCACGAATTTTAACCTTGCTAACAACCCATCCACACTTACTATGCGTTTCGTTGATGGGTTTTTGTGCCTGGTAGTTTTTATTGATGCATTTGTACTTATTGTCCACACCTACACGTACGAGCATATACGCTAATAACGCACGATAACGCTTTCAAAAACGCTGTGCTATTACGTACACAATCCAGATCCCCGGAGAAAGAGGTTTGACTGGAAATGACTCCCGCTAATACGGACTCTCGCTATAATGGACACTAAACAAAGCCGCGAGCGTGTCCGCTAGCTATAACGAGAGTGGACTGTACTGTGGACAGGGCTCAAGAAAGCAATATAGAGAGTCGGTGGTGTGAATTTCTCACAAGAAAAGGAAAAAGAACTATTACGGTAGCCTGCGAATACAGCCGCCTCTCCACGCTCCGATCCGCTTGCTGCAGAACTGTGCGCGCGAACTGAACATCTCGGGCAATGGAAATTTTCTCTATTACAAAGAATGACAGAAAATGGATGCATGTTAAGTTTTACATTCTTAGTAACCTATCTCTCCTGACGGTAATCCCTTCTCGTTCGACGAGAAGAAAAAATACTGTAAAAAGTATAAAATACAAGGGATTTTGGTCATCAACTGAATTAACCGGTGGTGCTCGACTCTAGCTTATTATCCACTTTTCGTGTTCTTGGCCATGGTGACCAGCGAGAACGAGCTCGGCTTGTCCGGTTCACCAGCCCTATACCTCACTTAGCAACCTGTTTACAAGCCACTTGTTGAGATTTATGTCTTCAAAATCGACATTTTTGAAGACCAGATCAGAACTTTTATTGCGTACCTGGCCTGAAGTTTATAGCTAGTTAAGAGCGCAAGACACAGCTTAACCCTTCGATTGGAGGTCCGATCCCGGGTTCAAGTCCACCTTCATGCCACTAGATGGATTTGTGTTTGGTGGTCCCAAATTCAAATTCTCCACGCGTTGTAAATAGCCAGCTGGTCAGCCTCCTGCCAGCTGGTACTTTTAACTATTTTATGTTTGATTTATAATATTTGTTTATTTATTGACAGTGTCCCCAATTAGCACAGCCGTGCTAAATACATTGACACTTAAATAAAGTTATTTACTTATTTTTATTTATTTTATAAAGATTCGTATCCTTCGCACGGGCTGCGAAATTGCATGACTTCTCAATAATGGCCCGAACTGACCACTGGGGTTAGCGCAACTTCGAACTTAAATCCTTTTCTCATTAATTTTGTCAAGCATTTTAGAAACACTGATAATTATCCTAGATTAGCTAGCTAGGTTAAAGTAGTTTTGAGAACTCACCAAAAAAATCATCTTATATAAGCTAACAAAAAGTGCGACTTTTATCATCTTGATCCAACAATTAGATGTAAACAATGTTTCCCTCGCCTTGACTTGCTAAAGGGCCTGTTTCAATGGAACAAAAGATTTTCTCACCACCCACTCAAATCAATGTCTTAATTGTTGACGTGACAGAAAAAAATACAGTGTGGTAAAGAAGTCCTAAAAAAAATCAAAATAATGTCAACTCTCTGAAGTAAAGTGGAGCATAATTTGCACAACTGGACGAAATTGAAATTTAGCGCGAATTTCCTTTTTGCTAACGCGAGGTAGTGCGATTTACGCACTTGGCAGGAAGAGTGATGAAAGCCATAGAAATTCGTTTACAAACTCATAGGTGACAGAATCTCAACTTGTTTTGAAATTCATTGAAAATTTCTCTCAAAGCAAATAGAGCGAATGGAAACAATGGGTTAGACGGAATCAGTGCTCGTGCAGGATTCGATAATAAAGAATTCTAAGCATCTTTGCACACTGTTATAGGAAAAAAGTTAAACTTTGTTCACGCTCGCTCCGTTCTCGCGTACTCGAATTAAAAGAGTTGGCGATTTTTCGCGCGTTCACCCCAACAAAACGAACTACGCAGGCTATGTTTAACCTGACAAACTACATAATGTTTGTCGAAGCTCGGCCAGACGGGTAACTCGTCTCCAGTATAAAAACGGCCTTTTTAGACTTTGGGCAATACCAAACTTAGCTAAAAACCTAAATACAAACTTTAATGTGACTTTAATCCTGAATTAGCCCTAATTGGCTTTTGACTACGGCCATTATCAAGATTACTTTGTTCCAATCATAGTTAGTACTAACTATGTTCCAATATAGTAAAAAGGACTCGACAAAAAATTATCTCGCAGTGACGCTAAACTACAGGTGTGAATTTTACCATATGATAATCCAACAAAAAGATGTAAACAAAGTTTTTGTCGCATCACTTGCTAAGCGTCAGTCTCAATGGAACAAAAGATTTTCTCACCACCCACAAATCGGTGTCTTAATTGTCGACGGGACACGAAAAAATATTACGAGTGTGGTTGCACAATTGGAGGAAGTTAATTTTGCGCGAATTTCTTTTTTACGCGCTTGGCGGGAAGAGTGATGGAAATCATTAGAAATTCGTTCACGTACTCTTGTGTCGCTCGCTTCTCGTGACTTCATCGCTCAAAAGAGTCGACCTGTGGCAAGTCTAACATAGGTGAAAAACTTAAATTGTTTTGAAATTCATTCTCATTCATTCTCAAAGCAAATCAATAGATAAAAATAAAAAAATGAAATGGAATAAGTTTCCGAGCAGGCCATCTTCTTTTCAAATCTTTAAAAAACTTCCAAAAGCGTTTTTAAAGACAACAAAAGCTTTGCTGGCTAAGAGAGGGTGAGATAATCTATTGTTCTATTTTGGCCTGGAACGTTTTTGTCGCGCGAAACTTGACAACTCCACAATTCGTGAATCAAAATAAGATAATTACGTGGTGTGTATCATTTGGGTTTTTTAATTTCCAAAACAGTAAAAAGAAAACTGCTTCGGTATGTTAACAATGAGGGTGAGATAATCTATTATTGTTTTCAAGCCACTAAGAATTACGGTGAGATCAATTTGACACGACGCTAGCTCAAAAACAGTGAAAAGAAAACTAACCCGGTATGTTTAGGATTATGGTGAGAAAAATTATTGTTGTTTTCAATCCACTTAGAAGGTGAAATCAAACAAACACGATGCTACGATAGGGTAATTTGTCCGAAACTGTTTGATTCGCCAAACGAAAAAATACTGTATTTCAGCAAATAAAATTTGTCGACTTTCATCAGTTGGTTAGTTTGATAAGTTGGAGGGTGAGATAATCTATTGTTCTTGTCAAGTCACTTTTAAGCCACTCAAAAGGTGAGATCAATCTATTTGTAGCGATGCTAATTAATATGTAAACAAACGCGTTCACTTTTTTCAAATCCTTTTCAATTTGTTAACAATAGAGTTTGAAACACCACGCGTCCAGCAAGAGATATAAATTGAGTCACTTAGTTGCTTTCATCAGTTTGAAAAAGCGCTTGCTCGCGTAACTACACGAAAAATCTTCAATCATGTCTGCTCGTTCTGGAAATCTTGCCAAGGAGTCTCTTTCAGCCGACTCGGTAAAACGTAAGCTGGACTTTGATGAGCCGAGTACCCGAGGGATAGACACCGAATCCTTCCGAGCGCCGATTTTGAAGACGAAGAAGAGTCGTCAGTTAGACTTCGGTGAAACCCACCCGCTTGTGCGTCTACGTTACCCTGGTAAGTAAATGAATTTCATACGTAATGTAAAGTTAGGATCGTAAAATACATTCAATTTAGCTAACTTGAATTGAAAATAACAGTACAAATTGTGCTAGAAGAAATTTTGAATTGAATACATGATTAGTCGCTGGTCTTAATAGGTCTTATCACTGTTTTCTCGACGCCATCTTAGCGAGTAGGCAAAGCGGGTAGAAATTACAGTGTTTGTATAGGAATCCGACGGCAAATATGTTTTACAAAATTGAATTCTGGAAAACTTTTGAAATGTAAAGTTGAGATAGTATGCAAAGTTTTTTATTCACCGAGTTTGAAGGATGTAGCTAGGCTAGAAAGCGTTCAGTTACTTTTTTTTTATTTCCCATACATTTGTCAATATTTTTCCCGCGAACCGCGTCAATTTCCATATATATAATTTTGATTTGGGTAAAGGCAATTTTACTTGCACGCGTTCCCCGAACTGTTTATCGATGGTTAGACCGCGCTTACGTAGACAAAAAGTCGGTTTCTGGTTTATGGATAGACTTTAATTCAATACTAGCTTATGGATTTATGCTAAAAACGTGTACAGTGTATTAGCCTTTTTATTTTGAACTGCAATGTAGATCTTTTTAAGTATTGCTGGGTTTAATCCTATTTTCGAGAGATCACGTTTGCTTTCTCTAGAAACCGTTGTGTTTCGGTCATAAATTTACATTAAAATCATACAAGGGTTAGTTCTTATAGCTAAAGAGCATTTAGATTCATAAAGGAAAAGATAATTTATTCCGTAAATTAAGCTTGACTCTAAAAAGGCATTCTTCATCTATTTACCTGGTCGCTTTGTTCTAAGCCTGGACGAAAAAGCAATGTTTATCGATTGAGGCGTAGTCAGAGTTCTTTTTTGGTTCTTGTTCTTTTCTATCTAGCATACAGCACTCTTATTAACTAGATATACTAACCTACGTTTTTTCTTTCTTCTAGATCTCCTTCCAGACCGAATTGACTTTGATTCACTGGCGTCCATTCGTTCCGCGTACGGTGATAAAAGAACAAACTTCACCTCCGATCAGAAAGAGACGCTTGAAGCTATGTTCTGGAAGACGAAGTATCCAACTCGCCAAGAGAAAGCCACACTGGCCTTGAAACTGGACATGACTATCGCCCAAGTACAGGTATGTCTCAATATTACTGCTTTCTTATTTATTTATTTACATTAGGTTCGCATTTTTTACGAAAGTTTAAAAGTCCACCACGAGCGAAAGTCACCTAAGTTCGGGGAAAGGGGGAGGGTTTGGGAGCTGCATTGTGTTATTTTGATGTATTTTGTTAGATGCCAATTATGTCTCTGGGTTTAATATAGTCTAAACTCTAGCTAGACGCTATTGTAAAGCGTAAAATAATTTTAGAGCGGTACATCCACGGGGAATCGATAGTGTCTTCGGAGGTGAATTTTGAGACTGAAACACCTTTCATTTCCTGGTTCAAAATTCTAAAATCCAGAATCGCGAGACCCCGGACTTTTATCCTTCACTGTCTATAAGACGTCCTTAATATATATCTTATTGGAGGTTTTCATTGATTTCCAACATAGTGTTTTCATACTGAGCTATCTAAATTTGTGTAAAACATTTTGACGAATAATTCCAGTACGGAATACCGCACAGACCTGAGAATTGGACACGTTGTCTATCTAGTAGTTTTCTACAACCTGTAGGATTTATTTTTTAGCAGCGCGTGACGGTGGCGTTACTGACGTGACAGTGAAAACCAGCAATTTGTGTCGCCTAACGCTCCTGAAAATTCTCATACCAGGAAAAAACGATTGCATGGCAAAAAAAATTGTCTTTGATCGCAACCTTTTTTTTAAATAACATATCTTTTTTGTTAGCGATTTAGTTTTTCTGCGCTGCAATATCTCACGCACTACTCTTGTGTTTTTGTTAGATCTGGTTCAATAATCGTCGCCAGAAGTTGAAGAAGGAACAGAAAAAAGGCGCTGTTGGTCTGTCGAGATCCCGTACAGTCCTTCCAAAGAGTGTAAAGAGAACAGTTAGCTTCGGTTGCTTCCCACAGTTCCCTGTGCAGCTACAGGTGCCATCACAGCCGTTGCCTTCCACTCCTTACCCAGCCACTGTTCCGTTTGCGCCAGTTTCGCGTCACGTGACAGAGACCTTTGCTGCTTGCTACTATGGGCCACAACAGCCTCTTCCTGTGCACAATCCACTCGAGACCGGACCGTTGCCATACCAACAGGCCTATCCGTCCTACCCTGGTCAAGTGTACAGAGTCCAACAGCAGCAGCCGCAGACCAATCACGTTGCAAAGCAGGCTGCAGCCTCATCATACCCTGCGCACATCTCGCTACCTCCAGTAAACCCTGTTGAGCCGGATATCCACCAGGCCGCTGCTGCAGATTCCAGATGTCTTACTGATGAGTTCCCGTTATCCTATTCCATCGCAAAAGAGCTGCCACACATCTTTGGAAACCTGGACGACGATGAAGTCCTGGACCGTCCACTCACACCCACCTTTGAGCCACCAATTGAAAGTGAACACTTATGGAATTCATTGGCGCCAGAATTAGACCAGCCAGTCAGCTATAGTTCCTGTTGCTATGGTAATAGCGAAATGTCATCGCCGCCATTAAGAGAACTATCCTATGGTTTCATTTCCAAAGGAAGAAGTTTTGGGTTTTGCAGACAAGACTGATTTAGTGTACATGACATTTGAACATTGTCAATAGTTAATTGTATTTTAGGTGTGACTCAGGCTAGTGCGTTTCTGGTAAAATTATCTATTTAGGCTACTTTCGATCTAGTTTGTTTTTCATATTTTTTGCTGTAGTTGTAAAGTTTTCAAGTTTTTTAAGTCATTGTCAGCACTGGAGAGGCAGGCTACTCAGACGGCGTAGAAGACACTTTATACCGCTAAATAAAAACGTTATCACATACTTGCAGAATCTGATTTTAATCGCATGTAATAAATGATAGCAAAGGGTTTATGCGTGACACGTGAAAAGGGTAAAAGCTACAAAAACTCGGCGTTTGAGGGAACATTAGCCGGCTTAAGCTTTTTGCAGCCCTTTGTCAGAATTTTGTACTATCACTAGTGAATGACTTCCTCTGGTCCAAAGTTAGCCATAAAATTGGTATTAAACTTGTCTAAAATATTTTCTCCGATCAATTGACACCATCTTCCTTCCAAAATACTTCCCGCGCATAAGTTTATTTTTTTTTCGTATTTCGATCACAAAGACTAAGACATGGCCAGTATTTGAATAAGGTACCTCTTGAACAATGTAAGGACCACTCGGAGAAATAGTATCGAAGTAAAGCCGGATCTTTACTTAGATCAGGGTAAGCAACATTGAATATATCGTAAAACAAAGCTGATCGGACTACAAAAAAGGCTGGTTTTATTTCCTAATATTTCGGTTGGACAAAAATTACGTTGAGGGGCTGCAAAAAGCTGAGTTTTCCATTTTTACCTAGCTCTTTGCAGTTCCATCCTCGGAGACACAGGGGCAGTTAGTGGGGGCGTGAGAAAGTCTATACGGGTGAAACTGCCCCTGGTTCTTGAGGATAACACAGTCCTAAAGAGTGTTAGTTTTTTTTTTCTAACCGAAATATTGGGCAATAAAATTAGCCTTTTAAAGTGTTCGATCAGCCTTGCATTTGTTTTGTTTAGTATTTGAAGTATATTTTCCCTTCTCCTTTGTTCCGCTCTTGGGTTCCCTCGGCCCCACCCCATCTCGTCCTTAACCTACTCCCCTACCACGAATTTTAACCTTGCTAACAACCCATCCACACTTACTATGCGTTTCGTTGGTGGGTTTTTGTGCCTGGTAGCTTTTATTGATGCATTTGTACTTATTGTACACACCTACACGTACGAGCATATACGCTCATAACGCGCGATAACGCTTTCAAAAACGCTGTGTTTTTTATGGTATCAGTTTGGACGAACAGGGGAAATGTATCGACAAAAAACGCATTACAGTCAACTTATCGCCTTGCGGGCACTCGCTATTACGTACAAAATTAAGATCCCCGGCGAAAGAGGTTTGACTGGAAATGACTCCCGCTAATACGGACTCTCACTATAACGGACACTAAACAAAGCCCCGAGCGTGTTCGCTATAACGAGAGTGGACTGAACTGTGGACGGGGCTCAAGAAAACAATATAGAGAGTCAATGGTGTGAATTTCTCACAAGACGGGATTCTAGAACAAGAATCACGGTAGCCTGCGATTACAGCCGCCTCTCCAGGCTCCGATCCGCTTGATGCGTTCGGAGGGGAGAGACCTCCAAACGCAGCAAGCGGATAGGAGCGTGAAGAGGCGGCTGTAATCGCCATAGGCTTCCCAAGCTCAAAAGTCGTCTTTTTGATGTGTTTTTGAGTGCCCTTCGGGCGGCCGACTCTACCTACGTGGTGTGTGCGACAGCTTGTGTATATAGAGAAATGTATGGGAAAATCACGGATTCGCTAAAATCGGGTAAATAACTATCTATTTTTAAATAAAGTTTACCTACCTCAAATGTGTATAACTTCGCTAAATGGCGTCGGAATGGCTTCAAATTCGGCACAAGAGACAAGTAAGCGACACATTTGAGGTAGGTAAACTTTATTTCAAAATAGATAGTTATTTACCCGATTTTAGAGAATCCGTGATTTTCCCATACATTTCTCTATATACACAAGCTGTCGCATACACCACGTATGTAGAGTCGGCCGCCCGAAGGGCTCTCAAAAACACATCAAAAAGACGACTTTTGAGCTTGGGAAGCCTATGTAATCGCAAGCTACTATCACGGTAACCATATAACTGTGCACGCGAGAAGCTGAACATCTCGGGCAATGGAAATTTTCTCTATTACAAAGAATGACAGAAAATGGATGCATGTTAAGTTTTACACTCTTAGTAACCTATCTCTCCTGACGGTAATCCCTTCTCGTTCGACGAGAAGAAAAAATACTGTAAAAAGTATAAAATACAAGGTATTTTGGTCATCAACTGAATTAACCGGTGGTGCTCGACTCTTGCTTATTATCCACTTTTCGTGTTCTTGGCCATGGTGACCAGCGAGAACGAGCTCGGCTTGTCCGGTTCACCAGCCCTATACCTCACTTAGCAACCTGTTTACAAGCCACTTGTTGAGATTTATGTCTTCAAAATCGACATTTTTGAAGACCAGATCAGAACTTTTATTGCGTACCTGGCCTGAAGTTTATAGCTAGTTAAGAGCGCAAGACACAGCTTAACCCTTCGATTGGAGGTCCGATCCCGGGTTCAAGTCCACCTTCACGCCACTAGATGGATTTGTGTTTGGTGGTCCCAAATTCAAATTCTCCACGCGTTGTAAATAGCCAGCTGGTCAGCCTCCTGCCAGCTGGTACTTTTAACTATTTTATGTTTGATTTATAATATTTGTTTATTTATTGACAGTGTCCCCAATTAGCACAGCCGTGCTAAATACATTGACACTTAAATAAAGTTATTTACTTATTTTTATTTATTTTATAAAGATTCGTATCCTTCGCACGGGCTGCGAAATTGCATGACTTCTCAACGATCAGTGGTCCGAACTGACCACTGGGGTTAGCGCAACTTCGAACTTAAATCCTTTTCTCATTAATTTTGTCAAGCATTTTAGAAACACTGATAATTATCCTAGATTAGCTAGCTAGGTTAAAGTAGTTTTGAGAACTCACCAAAAAAATCATCTTATATAAGCTAACAAAAAGTGCGACTTTTATCATCTTGATCCAGCAATTAGATGTAAACAATGTTTTCCTCGCCTTGACTTGCTAAACGCCTGTTTCAATAAACAAAAGATTTTCTCACCACCCACTCAAATCAATGTCTTTAATTGTTGACGTGACAGAAGAAAATAGAGTGTGGTAAAGAAGTCCTAAAAAAAAAAATCAAAATAATGTCAACTCTCTGAAGTAAAGTGGAGCATAATTTGCACAACTGGACGAAATTGAAATTAAGCGCGAATTTCCTTTTTGCTAAGGCGAGGGAGTGCGATTTACGCACTTAGCAGGAAGAGTAATCAAAGACATAGAAATTCGTTTACAATCTCATAGGTGACAGAATCTCAACTTGTTTTGAAATTCATTGAAAATTTCTCTCAAAGCAAATAGAGCGAATGGAAACAATGGGGTTAGACGGAATCAGTGCTCGTGCAGGATTCGATAATAAAGAATTCTAAGCATCTTTGCACACTGTTATAGGAAAAAAGTTAAACTTTGTTCACGCTCGCTCCGTTCTCGCGTACTCGAATTAAAAGAGTTGGCGATTTTTCGCGCGTTCACCCCAACAAAACGAACTACGCAGGCTATGTTTAACCTGACAAACTACATAATGTTTGTCGAAGCTCGGCCAGACGGGTAACTCGTCTCCAGTATAAAAACGGCCTTTTTAGACTTTGGGCAATACCAAACTTAGCTAAAAACCTAAATACAAACTTTAATGTGACTTTAATCCTGAATTAGCCCTAATTGGCTTTTGACTACGGCCATTATCAAGATTACTTTGTTCCAATCATAGTTAGTACTAACTATGTTCCAATATAGTAAAAAGGACTCGACAAAAAATTATCTCGCAGTGACGCTAAACTACAGGTGTGAATTTTACCATATGATAATCCAACAAAAAGATGTAAACAAAGTTTTTGTCGCATCACTTGCTAAGCGTCAGTCTCAATGGAACAAAAGATTTTCTCACCACCCACAAATCGGTGTCTTAATTGTCGACGGGACACGAAAAAATATTACGAGTGTGGTTGCACAATTGGAGGAAGTTAATTTTGCGCGAATTTCTTTTTTACGCGCTTGGCGGGAAGAGTGATGGAAATCATTAGAAATTCGTTCACGTACTCTTGTGTCGCTCGCTTCTCGTGACTTCGTCGCTGAAAAGAGTCGACTTGTGGGAAGTCTAACGTAGGCCGGAAAACTCAAATTGTTTTGAAATTCATTAAAAACTTCTCAAAGCAAATCAATAGATAAAAATAAAAAAGATGAAATGGAATAAGTTTCCGAGCAGGCCATCTTCTTTTAAAATCTTTTAAAAACTTTCAAAAGCTTTTTAAAGACAACAAAAGCTTTGCTGGCTAAGAGGGAGGGTGAGATAATCTATTGTTCTTTTTTGGCCTGGAACCTTTTTGACGCGCGAAACTTGACAACTCCACAATTCGTGAATCAAAATAAGATCATTACGTGAGGTGTATCATTTGGGTTTTTTAATTTCAAAAACAGTAAAAAGAAAACTGCTTCGGTATGTTAAGAATGAGGGTGAGATAATCTATTATTGTTTTCAAGCCACTAAGAATAACGTTGAGATCAACTTGACACGACGCTAGCTCTAAAACACTGAAAAGAAAACTAACCCGGTATGTTTAGAATTATGGTGAGAAAAATTATTGTTGTTTTCAATCCACTTAGAAGGTGAGATCAAACAAACACGATGCTACGATAGGGTAATTTGTCCGAAACTGTTTGATTCGCCAAACGAAAAAATACCGTATTTCAGCAAATAAAATTTGTCGACTTTCATCAGTTGGTTAGTTTGATAAGTTGGAGGGTGAGATAATCTATTGTTCTTGTCAAGTCACTTTTAAGCCACTCAAAAGGTGAGATCAATCTATTTGTAGCGATGCTAATTAATATGTAAACAAACGAGTTCACTTTTTTCAAATCCTTTTCAATTTGTTAACAATAGAGTTTGAAACACCACGCGTCCAGCAAGAGATATAAATTGAGTCACTTAGTTGCTTTCATCAGTTTGAAAAAGCGCTTGCTCGCGTAACTACACGAAAAATCTTCAATCATGTCTGCTCGTTCTGGAAATCTTGCCAAGGAGTCTCTTTCAGCCGACTCGGTAAAACGTAAGCTGGACTTTGATGAGCCGAGTACCCGAGGGATAGACACCGAATCCTTCCGAGCGCCGATTTTGAAGACGAAGAAGAGTCGTCAGTTAGACTTCGGTGAAACCCACCCGCTTGTGCGTCTACGTTACCCTGGTAAGTAAATGAATTTCATACGTAATGTAAAGTTAGGATCGTAAAATACATTCAATTTAGCTAACTTGAATTGAAAATAACATTACAAATTGTGCTAGAAGAAATTTTGAATTGAATACATGATTAGTCGCTGGTCTTAATAGGTCTTATCACTGTTTTCTCGACGCCATCTTAGCGAGTAGGCAAAGCGGGTAGAAATTACAGTGTTTGTATAGGAATCCGACGGCAAATATATTTTACAAAATTGAATTCTGGAAAACTTTTGAAATGTAAAGTTAAGATAGTATGAAAAGGTTTTAATCACCGAGTTGGAACGATGTAGCTAGGCTAGAAAGCCTTCAGTTACTTTTTTTATTTCCCATACATTTGTCAATATTTTTCCCGCGAACTGCGTCAATTTCCATATATATAATTTCGGTTTGGGTAAAGACAATTTTACTTGCACGCGTTCCCTGAACTGTTTCTCGATGGTTAGACCGCGCTAACGTAGACAAAAAGTCGGTTTAGTTTATGGATTTATGCTAAAAACGTGTACAGTGTATTAGCCTTTTTATTTAGAACTGCAATGTAGATCTTTTTAAGTATTGCTGGGTTTAATCCTATTTTAGAGAGATCACGTTTGCTTTCTCTAGAAACCGTTGTGTTTCGGTCATAAATTTACATTAAAATCATACAAGGGATAGTTCTTATAGCTAAAGAGCATTTAGATTCATCATAGTCCCCTCTACTAACTATAGATTCATAAAGGAAAAGATAATTTATTTCGTAAATTAAGCTTAACTCTAAAAAGGCATTCTTCATCTATTTACCTGGTCGCTTTGTTCTAAGCCTGGACGAAAAAGCAATGTTTATCGATCGAGGCGTAGTCAGAGTTCTTTTTGGTTCTTGTTCTTTTCTATCTAGCATACGGCACTCTTATAAACTCGAGATACTAACCTACGTTTTTTTCTTTCTTCTAGATCTCCTTCCAGACCGAATTAACTTTGATTCACTGGCGTCCATTCGTTCCGCGTACGGTGATAAAAGAACAAACTTCACCTCCGATCAGAAAGAGACGCTTGAAGCTATGTTCTGGAAGACGAAGTATCCAACTCGCCAAGAGAAAGCCACACTGGCCTTAAAACTCGACTTGACTATCGCTCAAGTACAGGTATGTAGGAATATTTGCTACTCTCTTATACATTTGCAGTAGTTCGTATTTTATTCCTATAAAAGTTGAGTACCAGCCGGAGTCATGTAAATTCTGGAGATGGGGTAGGGGAGGGGGGGACCTGCATCAGGATTTTTTTTCGGATTTTGGCGAGACAGTATTTTGCATGGTTTTATTTTCGCGAATAGGCGAAAAAAGTACGTTAAAACCGTTTAATATGCCAAAATACGTTTCGCTGGTCTTCACTTGTGATTTTTTGAGTAACGCAAAAGTCGAGAAATTCAAAACCAATCAGGTAATTAAGTTGTCTAACGTTAAATATATTCTAATAGAATTCTAAGTAGTGGCTAGAAACTTTTGAAACGTAAAATAAGTCTAGAGCGGTACACTCACGGGTGGTCAGCATAGCTTTTCGGATTTTAAGATTGAAAAACGATTCAATTTGTTTATAGAGAATTGCACAACGCTCCGAATTTATGATAACAGAACAAATGTTGCTTGACTAAAATAACGTGTCTTTGGAAAAACAACAACAACAACAACAACAAAACATTAAGAAGGCCTTGTTTAATAATTACCTTTAATCGCCACGATCTTATCTTATATTCTTAACATATCTCATGTTAGCAATACGATTTTGCGCTGCAATATCTCACGTGCTACTCCTTTGTGTTTCTCTTAGATCTGGTTCAATAATCGTCGCCAGAAGTTGAAGAAGGAACAGAAAAAAAGCGCTGCGTGTCCGTCGAGATCCCGCCCAGTCCTTCCAAAGAGTGTAAAGAGAACCGTTAGCTTCGGTTGCTTCCCACAGTTTCCTACGCAGCTACAAGTGTCGTCACAGCCGTTGCCTTCCACTCCTTACCAGGCCACTGTTCCGTTTGCGTCAGTTTCGCGTCACGTGACAGAGACCTTTGCTGCTTGCTCCTATGGACCACAACAGCCTCTTCCTGTGCACAACCCACTCGAGACCGGACCGTTGCCATACCAACAGGCCTATCCGTACTACCCTGGTCAAGTGTACAGAGTCCAACAGCAGCAGCCGCAGACCAATCACGTTGCCCAGCAGACTGTTGCCCCATCATACTCTGCGCACCGCTCGCTACTGCCAGTAAACCCTGTTGAGCCGGATATCCACCAGGCCGCTGCTGCAGATTCCAGATGTCTTGCTGATGAGTTCCCGTTCTCCTATTCCATCGCAAAAGAGCTGCCACACATCTTTGGAAACCTGGATGACGACGAAGTCCTGGACCGTCCACTCACACCCACCTTTGAGCCACCAAATGAATGTCAACCCTTGTGGGACTCGTTGGATTTAGGATCAGACCAGTTCCATGGCAACCAGGCCAGTTTAACCAGAGAAAACTTCACGGTGTGCGAATCAGCCGATCGCAGACACTTTCAGCCAGTCAGCTATAGTTCCTGTTGCTATGGTAATAGCGAAATGTCATCGCCGCCATTAAGAGAACTTTCCTATGGTTTCATTTCCAAAGGAAGAAGTTTTAGGTTTTGCAGACAAGACTGATCTAGTGTACATGAACGTTGATCATTGTTAATAGTTAATTGTATTTTAAGTGTCACTTAGGCTAGTGCGTTTCTTGTTTTAAAATTATCTCGAGTTATCGATTTAGGCTAGTTCGATCTAGTTCGTTTTTCATATTTTGCTGTCTTGTAAATTTATCAAGTCTTTATAAGATTATAAGTCGTTGATAGCATTGGAAAGGCAGGCGACTCAGATGCGTAGAAGGCAATAAATAAAAGTTAACAAATACCTGCTGAATCTGATTTTAATCGCATGCCACTCTGCATGCCAGTCTGTTAGACTGACCTCGTTTATTGTAAACTTGGCGTTTTAAGGAAATATAAGCTGACTATTGACAGCCGTTTGTCAAATTATTGTATTTTGAGTATTAAGTAAATTCCTTCAGTGCAAATTTGCAATAGACGTGGTATTATATTCGTCCAAAATAAGTTCTCCGATCTGTTGATAAGATAACTTCCCTTAAATTTGTTTTAGTTTTTGGGATTTTGCTCGCAAAGATTTACGTAACTCGCAAATTTAAGGCATGACCACTGACCAGTTGTTTGAAGTTTACTTTCCTGCTCCTCTGTTCCAGCCATGGGTTTCCTCGGCCCAACCCCAACTCGTCCTTAGACTGTTAACAGCCCTCAATTTTTGTACTTTCCTAGTTATTTTCCTAAAATTGTTGACCCCGAGAAAATAATCGCAAGGAAACTGGACGCAAACTAAAAAACAAGAAAACATACACCCATTGTGCGTTGCTTCTTTATCGTTGAAAAATAGAGAGGCCGGAACAGTCTATCTCGTGCTCGGTTTCCTCGCCCTTCTCATTCGACCAACATTAAAAGGAAAAATAAGGATTGCTTGTTGTGTAGCTCTTGTGTGTCTTCCTCAGTTTCCGCACCATTTCGCTTCTTATTCAACAAACTTTTGAAGCATTACTTGCAGTCTAGCGCGAGAAATGTAAGGATGGGCCGACACTCGATACCAAAATAATTTAATGTTCGATACACCGATATTTTGACAATTTTGGAAAGTATCGATACTTTTTATAAAATATCCCACTTTCGATACGTTTTCGATACTGCACACGTGACCTGAGCCTGCGGTCTTCTGATCAGCACCTGAGGTTTAAAAAAAGAAATTTTGCTCAAAGAAATATTGATGTTCTTGTCAATATTTGAATTTTTCTTGCGTTGACTTGATGTCAACACATTGCTGATGCAACAGTATTATTAATTAAACAAAAATACCAAATCAACATTCTTGGCTAACATAGCAAATATCGTATCGATATCGTATCGTTTTGAAAAACCCGTATCGGCCCATCCTTAGATAAATAGTATAAATGTCCTGATTCGACCGCTTCCAGAATGGAAAGAGACTGGTGCGAGGTTGATAGCAACAAGGCGTTCCATGCGAGATGCGCCGCGAGAGACTGGATTGAAACGTTCGTTCAGCGTGTTGTGTTTTCCACATGTGACTGTCTGAGTTTGTAAATTTTGTAGTACTGTTCTGTTTTTTGTTTCGTTTCCTCAGAAACGATACGGTATTATTTTGGCTTCGATGTGAACTATTTACACAGTGAGGGCTACTATCCAATCAGAAGAACGGTCGTAACCACAAAGTAAATACGTTTGACTGAAGGCAATTAAGTTCGTAAAAACATGTTCTTCAAATATCGGAAAGATATTCTCAGCATGATAAAAAAAATATTGAGAATCGTTGCAAACAGAAATATCTGGCGACTGCAATGGTTTTAAGTTTGATTAAAGCGATGTATTGTAAGAAAACTAGAGAAAGCTCTCGTAGCGTTTAATTGTTAAGTAAACATTCTAGCGATTTTCTGAAACGGAAGTAAATTTTCACCAATCAGTGTTTGCAAGCGCAAACAAAAAAGGGATGACTTGTCGTGTTTGCTCGCACGGGGGGCTGCTATCCAATCACAAGAACGGTCGTAACCACAAAGTAAATAGGTATGACCGATGGCAATTAATTTCGTAAAAACTGTCATGTTCTTCAAATATCGGAAATATATTCCTCAGCATGACCAAAAAAATTTAGATTCGTTGCAAACAGAAATATCTAACGACTGCAATGGTTTTAAGTTTGACTAAAGCGATGTATTGTAAGAAAACTAGAGAAAGCTCTCGTAGCGTTTAATATTATTCTGAAACGGAAGTAAATTTCCACCAACCAGTGTTTACAAGCGCAAAGAAAAACGGGATGACTTGGCGTATCTCGTGTTTGCTCGCACGGTAGAGCTTAAGTGCGCTACAAAGAGAAGTGCATATTTGCAGGTGACTTACAAAGTTAATTTCACTTCATGTAACAGAGGAATGTATAAATGTGGGAGATTGCCCTATTCTATTTGTACAGGAAAATTTCACGGCATCTTCGACGTCACAAACAGCGCGAATACACGCAAAATCGCGTGGGTTCTCGCGTGGATGTACCCGGACTTGCGTGATCAGTGTCACGTCGGCGTCGCAAAAACATTCGAGTCTGCACGGAAAGTTGATAAGTTCTGCTCAAAGTTTAAATTTTGTATGGACAGTATCGTATAGCAAGGTGTGCAACTGCCGTGTCGAACTAAATTCGTCTCCTTAGTTGATGTAACGCTCAATGTTAACTACCGTTGCAACTGCTGGTGCAGATTTCTGAGATTAAATTAATGATATAAACATTATTTGGATTATTCAAAGCCATCGCGGTCTGATCGAAACTCCACAGTATCGCCAAAAATGCAAATCGTTATTATCAGTGTTACCAATGCAAGGCTGTTACACTGACAACAGAAGCAACTTGGCTGTGTCTTATTCTGTGGAGATAATTTTATATTTGCCGGGAGAGCGTGCAGCGCGGATCGAGCAAAATACAATCCTGGTACGACTATATATAACATATAACTTTCTTTAAACTTGAATTTTGCTTAATTAAAAATCCTTGTTAAAAATCTGTGTATGGTAGCTTTTTACATTAATTTGCTTTGGTTGTTTACGTGTCTTTGTAAAGTGACAACAGGCATTTCATTTTGAAGAAATGGCTTCGAAACAGTGTGCTTATCTCTGTTCTTGTCGACCAGGGTTTTGGTTTGTATGAATTTGGCATTTATTTGATTTGAGCATGTGATCAACTCAGAGAAGTATATACCTCAAGCTTTTTGTCAAAAGGTAATAATTTCATCTTCGATTAAAGTGTTGTTTTGCATTTTATCAGAGATCAGTAGTCACAAAACACTTTATTTATGGAACTGATTTATTTAAGGATTGTTTGTTTCAAAAAATAAACCATTTAAATTAATTGCATTACTCTGATCTTGCATTTTACTCTTGTGGTTTCATGTTTCCCCACATTGATAGGAATATATTTATTCTTTCTTTCTTGGGAAGAATGTATTTTGAAGAGCGCATCCAAAGTTATGCTATCGGGTGCCATTTTTAAGCAAAAAAGTGTTCTGCAGAAATAAAAAAAATCATTTTAATTTCCACTGGATGAGTAAAAACGATAAAGGCAAGCTCCCTTCACTTAACTTAATTTGGAGAGAAAGACATGTGCTATTTCTATAAAGAGAAATATTTATGTGTTACTTGAACTCTTGAAAGCCAAACTGCAGCAGGATGTAGTTTATGTCTCCTTTACATAAAATCGACAGTAGGTGTAAAATGAGAATTTAAGTTACTACTGAATATGAAGTTCTTCTTTTCATTCTGCACTCGTGCATAAATTCGGCAAATTTAACATACACTAGGACCTTCTCCAAATTAAAGTAAACCCCAAACCCACCTCTCCTTAAGTGTTACACTATTCTTACCCTTCCGCAGTCAGGAAACGAAACACTATTTCTTTTTGAAATAGCTGCTTGTTTATCGTTCTTCTGTTTTTGTTTTGTTCCTTTTATGACAATAAGTGTGATATTCACGCAATGTGGGACCAGAGAAGTTCACTGTCTTAGGAGATCTGTTTGTAGTTCGACGCATTTTATCTCTTCGTTCATCATAATATGGCGGGAGTTTCGATCTGTAATTCCATTATTATTTACCGTGTTTTGGTAAACGAAGAAAGGTTCTAGTGATAAGTCATGGCTGCATTGGATAGTATAACAGAGCTTAACAGCCTTCTAGATACCTGGAGCAGGGAAGATCAAGAAAATAGCTCGCCAGTCAATACTCTACAAAGGTGGGTGCAGTTAGATTAAACAAACGGCGAGCTTTACATGTAATATTATTTGATTTTTTGTTTCAATATAAACTCAATTTGTGTTTCTTTGAATTGGTTCCCCGCCGACCTGTTTGTTAGGTTATTTGGGCACGATTACGTGTAGTCTATGAGAGCATCCGTTTTAGAAACGAGCCGTAAAAAGCAGATGCCCTTGCAGGCTATATAACGTGTGTGAAATATTAAAATACAGCTGTTGCTCATAGTAATTGGATGAATATGTACCAATCTTACACATACTCGCTCTCAAATGGCTTCTTTTTGTGCATTCGTACTGATGGGGTATATCACTGACTTCTGAGCATTAACAAATTATGTTCACTCAGAAAATTACTCCTTAGGCTATGTTTAAATGAGGCCTTCCAAGGGAGGTAGCCGTGTCGCAATGTCGCATGTTTCTGAGAACCCATGTCGCCTAGCTAACAGCAGTAAATGTCGCTGTCGTTTTTTACCCCATTGTTTTGCTGTCGCTTCGTGTCGCTGTCGCATTTCAGTGCTGTAATGATGTCGCTTGTCGCTTGTCGCTTTTAAAATGTTCCATGTCGCCAGTTTTCAGGGTCATGTCGCTTGTCGCTTTAACCCCTTGGAATGCCTCTTAAATGGGACTGGTTCCAAATGGCTGTTGTCCAAAAATCGGACAGGATAGGCCTTCTGTTTAGACAGGACCATTCTGGAACCCGTCCAGAACAGATCCCAGGTCCAGTTATCCCAGTGTTAATTTCGTTACCAATCGATGAAATCGATGATTGTTTAAAATCGATATCAATTCATGACAATCAATATCAATTAATCAATTGATATTGGTAATCAATGACCAATCGATGAAGTATATTTTTGTGACTATTGATTGACATTGATTGGAATCGATTGTTATTGATTATCATTGATTAATATTGATTGTCATCGTTTGTTATTGATTATGCCGATCGATATCAATCATTGACCCTATTTTGTGACTGTGGATTGGACATCGATTTGTGACTTTTGATTGGTCGTCAATAAACTTATTTTACTCTGCAAATTAACAGCTGGCCATGGGGTGTGCTGCTGGGACTCTGAGACCCTTTAACCTACATTGTATACTAGACCACTGTTCAGCTACATTTTGCAATCCTATTGTAGACAAAACGCCAAAAATCCCTACCCTATCCTAGAGCTATTTATCAATGCTTTCTTTGTTATTTATGTTACCAGGGGTCAGTAAAGTTGCCATGCTGCAGCTAAGCTGACCGCCTTACTGATTTTAAATTGTTTTTTGCTGGGAAACTTTGTCTAGACGAAATTCTTCTATTTTCTCGGAAAATGACACCCTAGACAAAAAAAAAGATACTCTTCACAGCGGCACATACCTATGTAGCTCACATCATTATAGTGTATATCATTTTCACTTTTTTAATGGCTGTACAAATACTCTGCACTTTGAAATTGTGGTTATCAGTTTTTAACTTTCAGGATCATTTTAAAACTCAATTTGTGATTTCTCAAACCAGGATAGCAGAGTTGGTGGAACGTGAAAATGAGGCTTATCATAAACTAGACCCAGATCCTTTTGATGACAGACACCCAGGTAATATATTTAATTATACAATTCATGCTGTTTCTGGTGGTATGATCTACACTGAAGCATGTTTATCGGTGAAAAGGTATTCGTCAAATTTAAAGTATACAATGTACTTAAGGTCTATAAATGAGAATTTGCAGTCACTGGTATCTTCCATATAGTGGCTTTTCTTGATCCCAGAAAATGGTCAGGGAAAAATAAAATTCTTCAAGGTCAGGGAAAATTCAGGGAAAATTGCCATTTTGAAGAAAAGTCTGCTGAGGGAAGACTGGAATATTGCACTATTGATCTCATGCATTAATTTTGACCTGGAAGAAACATTTCATGTGATCTCAGTGATGTTTTGTTTTTGTGGAAGTGGACCTTGGCTGGAGGCACCAACGATACAGTGTATCTGACATTTTGTATTTATTTGGTCAGGGAAATTTTGTTTTTGTCAGGGAAAAGTCAGGGGATTTTTTAAACGGTTGTCTGTGGCAACCATGTACAATAATGCACAATGTGAACCTGAATTGTACTTGTAAAAGTTTTACTTTTAGTATACATGTAATAAAAAACAAAATAAAACAGATGTTGACTACATGCATAAATTTTTCATAATCTTCACTTGTATGACAGATTCTGACACCAAAAATGGCATCATGAAATATATTAAACACGAGCGACTGTCACAGTGTTTCATCGGGCTATCCAAACACCGAGAAGAGAGTTGAAAATACTATTCGCTGCGCACGGAGCATTTTTGGTGAAATGCCAGGTCAGTTTGGATAGCCGATGAAACACTGTCTTGAGTGTTCGATGTACTGTTAGTATCTTCAATTGAAACAAAAGTGAGTACCTTATGACATGAAATTTTCGTGACACATTAATTTCGCGATTTTGAAGTGCGTATATTTCGCGACACTTAAATTTTACGATTTTGCGAAAATTTTGTATTTTGAATCACTTTAATATCGCGTTTTTGAGTAAGACACAATTTACATTTCCTTTAAAAAGGACTTCATTAATGAAAAAATAAAGTCAAAATAAACAAAAAAGCAAGAGTGGGACTAAATCTCAGCAATAGCAACAACAGAGCAGTTAATGTCTACAAGTAGGTTATGCTTGTAAGTGCATGAGTCATTGTTCTTGTTTCAATTGACGACAATATACATTTAGATTTATAATTCCTTCCTTCAGTGGCACTAAACTTATTTGACATAATGTGAGTCACTTAATTTTCGCGTCATGTAATGTTCGCAACAATTATTGTTCACGTCACTTTAATTTGCGATTTTTTTCGAATCGTGAAATTCGCAAAATTAACGTGTCGCGAAAATTTCATGTTTACATAAGGTACAATTAGTTAACACAAACTGAAATAAAATCGTAAAATCTATTACTATTAAGACTGGGTATCCAAACCTCCTTCACAGTTACGATTTTCTTTGTTTTAACTTGATGAACTATCAAATGAATGTGATTGAGAAGAAATGTTCAAAACTTGCAATGAATCCAAATAAAGGAGGCACGGTTATTAATTACAAATCAACCACTGCCTCGTGAATATGGAGGATGGGTGCCTGGGATACCCGGGAGGGCCTCCACTGAAGTCAGCCGGCCCTACCCAGATAGAATAAAGCTGCTAAGGCTGGCAATCCCAACAAAACAGCCATGAGCCCCCACACACAGACACCCGTCACACTGATAAAATCAGTGGAAAAATGAATAGCTAATAACAAGAAGCAGGGAAGGGAGGGAGGGAGGGGAAAAACTCGCAAAACATCCCTGAAAACCCTCCATGGAACGAAGACCTGACACCACGCTATAATGTCCGAGAACGCAAAGCACTGAGCCTGAGAAGAGCTAGTAACTGCTGACCACCAGGACAGCTGACTTGCCCACTGTTAAATTGCTTTATTTAACTTGGTTAAATCGCATTTAACCTCATGTAACAAAATATCTTTAAATGTTGTGCTGTTGTAGGTCGAGCGGATCCTGACTGTGCATTGGGTCACCTCCTCAAGACACTGTTTAGGAATGATGAGTTCATGGACAAGCTTGTGAATACGTACATCATGAGTACCATCGAGTATTTTGATCTTAACTGTGTTGCAGCAAGAGTTCTGTTGAATGCCATGCCGGGACTGGAGAGTGCTGCAGTATTCCAGGATATGGTAAGTTTGGGATTGCTATGGGAGATTGCATTTTAATTTGGAAATATATAGCAAAAAACAGATGACAGGCCTACACAGACTCCTACTTCGTGACTTTTGTACAAAATAAGCCGTTCGGTAAAATTGGATTTGGTCGTCCAATTTATTTTAACGCTTCAAAGTTGTTTAGAAAGGGCACTATGCTCTGTCACTTGTATTATAAGAAGGCGATTTTAGGATAAGTAGAGTCGAAAGACTGCCGCTCAGCAGATGTGTAGAGATGATAGATCTGCACGGTTTCCCGTTAGTACATTTTGACACCTCTGTATTAAATTTTGCTATTGCGGTTAGTCTTGGCTCATTCATATTCGCAAGATGTGTTTTTAGCTTTCAAAATGTTCGCTCTGGAAGGACGCAGGTCTTATTTCCGTGAATATGTTGATTATATACTTGCATTCTATATTCGCAAGGCCGGGCCCGGCTGTTTATAGTGTTGCAATGTGTGTTGCTTTTTATCACGGATGACATATTTATTTCTGTCCACTTTAGCCAGAGACTGCGTAGCTTTATTTTGCAAAGCTATTGCTTTGTTTTAGAGACACGTTATTTACTGTCGCTAAGGTTATGTATCTTGCATCAATTTTAACGAGCGTTTAGTCTTTTGAGCTCGATGTTTTGAGTTTTCGCCTCAGTCCCTTGTAGAATAAATTGAAATTGACAGGCCTACGCGGACTCCCCTCGTGACCTCTAATCGCGACGCATTTGAGCCTTGGGTCAAAGTTTCGCTCTAACGAGCGTATCTTTGAGGGATTTACCCCTCTTATATGATATAATTGGAGGCTTTGTGTAGATTTTTTTCAGCAACGGCTGATTTTGTATTAAACCCCAGTTTTCCATTAATATTTGTTTAAGGTCGCGCACTGATGGGTGATATGTAGTGACAAATGGCAATATTTTCTTATGAGTCTTTTTATTTTGTTTGAGAGCCGACTTTCGTCCGGCAAAGTTCACCTCCGCTAGTGATCTCTCTATAAAGGTTTGTGGATAGCCACGCGCTCTTAGGCGCGATTTGAAATTAGAGAGACACTCTTCAAATGTTTTTTCTGAAGAGTTTGTTCTTAGGAGTCTTATTGCTTCGCCTTTAATGAAACCTCTTTTAACACCCGGCGGGTGACACGAGGTGTAATGTGTATACTGAAAGGTTTCAGTCGGCTTATAGTGGGTTCTGATGTCTAGGATAGATTCCGTTTTAAATCTATCTCCTTTGTATACCACTGTGTCGAGGAAAGTTAATTCGTTCTCTGAAATTTCAGCTGTGAATTTTATCGTAGGGTGGAATTTGTTTGCTTGTTCAATAAACAGAGAAATGTCCTGTTTATCTTGATCCCACAAAGAGAAGATGTCATCGATATAAAGTCTCCATTCTCTTGGCTTGATATTGCTTTGGCGAATGAGTTGTGTTTCAAATTTTGCCATAAAGATGTTGGCAAAGGCAACCGCCATTTTTGTACCCATTGCGGTTCCGTGGGTTTGGAGATAGTTATCGCCATTAAATTGGAATGAATTTTCTTTTAAGATTAAGCCAAGCATATCCCTGAGATATTTTGTCGGGATAGGGGGTTTTTATTGTGAAACGTTTCGTATGCCTGGCATACAGTTTCTATTCCCTCCTCGTGTGGTATATTTGTATACAAGCTTGTGACATCCATGGATACTAGAATTGTACAATCCTACATCAAGGATACTACCGATTTTATCAACTTTGTGGAAAAAACTAAGATACGCCAGAATACAATTCTAGTATCCATGGATGTCACGAGCTTGTATACAAATATACCACACGAGGAGGGAATAGAAACTGTATGCCAGGCATACGAAACGTTTCACAATAAAAACCCCCTATCCCGACAAAATATCTCAGGGATATGCTTGGCTTAATCTTAAAAGAAAATTCATTCCAATTTAATGGCGATAACTATCTCCAAACCCACGGAACCGCAATGGGTACAAAAATGGCGGTTGCCTTTGCCAACATCTTTATGGCAAAATTTGAAACACAACTCATTCGCCAAAGCAATATCAAGCCAAGAGAATGGAGACGTTATATCGATGACATCTTCTCTTTGTGGGATCAAGATAAACAGGACATTTCTCTGTTTATTGAACAAGCAAACAAATTCCACCCTACGATAAAATTCACAGCTGAAATTTCAGAGAACGAATTAACTTTCCTCGACACAGTGGTATACAAAGGAGATAGATTTAAAACGGAATCTATCCTAGACATCAGAACCCACTATAAGCCGACTGAAACCTTTCAGTATACACATTACACCTCGTGTCACCCACCGGGTGTTAAAAGAGGTTTCATTAAAGGCGAAGCAATAAGACTCCTAAGAACAAACTCTTCAGAAAAAACATTTGAAGAGTGTCTCTCTAATTTCAAATCGCGCCTAAGAGCGCGTGGCTATCCACAAACCTTTATAGAGAGATCACTAGCGGAGGTGAACTTTGCCGGACGAAAGTCGGCTCTCAAACAAAATAAAAAGACTCATAAGAAAATATTGCCATTTGTCACTACATATCACCCATCAGTGCGCGACCTTAAACAAATATTAATGGAAAACTGGGGTTTAATACAAAATCAGCCGTTGCTGAAAAAAATCTACACAAAGCCTCCAATTATATCATATAAGAGGGGTAAATCCCTCAAAGATACGCTCGTTAGAGCGAAACTTTGACCTAAGGCTCAAATGCGTCGCGATTAGAGGTCACGAGGGGAGTCCGCGTAGGCCTGTCAATTTCAATTTATTCTACTGTACATGTCTATTCTGTTCCACATGTCACAGAGGAATTTTAGTCCGGTGTATTACAAATAAGGATCACAAATCTCTGATGCAAAAAATGCTTTGAAATAAGCGCCTTGAATGTACATACAGTACAGTGGAACCCCGATATAACGATATTCCCGATATAACGATGAATATGTTATGTCCCGGCAATAGTAAAATGTATGGGACGGAACCCCGATATAACGATTCCTCGATATAACGATATAATTTTACTGCCCCCTTGGCATATCGTTATATCGGGGTTCCACTGTATTAAGGGAATAGGTTAGTATACAAAGTCTATAGATTTCACTTTTTAAAGAAAGGTTGCATAACTTTTTTTTTTCAATGAAAGGAAGATTTAACTTTTTTTTTCGATGTTTGTAGGAGGCTATGCTCACCCGGCTGTGCAAGTGGGCTAGAGAAGCTACAGAACCCCTCAGATCCTATGCTACAGGTAAGCATACCAAGTCTTTATCTCCAGCAGTCAGAATAATTTCATGTGTTTGAATTGAAAATTATACCTACACAGGTATATAATTAACTATTTATTTGTTACTATCATTAAGAGTTTTAAAAAGGCAGTAACCTTCACTTATAAACATACTTCACAATGCTGTAAATTGTTTTTACTTTTTTGTGAAAACTTGTTACAGTAACTGTATTCCAAAGAATTGTACCATACACGTGCACAGTGCACATGTAGTAAATGTATAAAAGGTTTAGGTATCAGTATACCCCAAATGACCATCATGCGTTGGAGCTGCCTTACCGTCTGATAATTAACGCAAACCCCAACAAAGTATATATTTTCTAAAAGCTTAGGAATAGTAGATTGCAAAGATATATTTATTTTAATTTGAAATACTAATGTTGTCCAAAAAGAGCGTGTTATTTCCAAAAGTACCGAGGCTCATAAATCGGGTTCGTTTCCAGACAAATATGAACGGGAAGAAGCGATCAACATCGCAATGTGTTCTTCACACCTTTTTCTAAATACCTGTGTCGGGGAATATTGATTACTTGTCTGGTTTGTTTTTGACACGCAATTGAACTTCAAGAGTGTGAGGAACAACTACTCTCTGCGTTAAAACAGCCATAACTTTTGAAAAAAGAAAAAAAGAAAAATTCGCCGACACAGTTTTGTTGCTCGATTATTGGGCAACATTCTTGCCAAATTTCAGCAAAAATTGTTGAAACTCCATTGAAAACGAACTTAAAGTGTGCGCCTCTCTCTTCAAAACTCTGTTTTTGAGATACGAAAGAAAATATATTTTGGGGCGTTCTTCCGGTGTAATGAGATTAATGACACAACTTGACGTGAAAAAATTATCACGCGTTAATAAATAAAAAATAAATAAATATAATGTTTATAGTGGTCATGCACTTAGCTTCATATCTCAACGAGATAGCTAGTTTACAGGCATGCCACTGAAACAGAGGAAACAAATAATTTTAAATAAACATAACAAGGTTAAAAATCCCAACTGGCAGGAGGCAGACCAGTTGGCTATGTACAAAGCGTGGTCGAGGATTTGAACTCGGGACAACCGAGAAACAAATCCAGTTACGCGTTGAGCGATAGAATGAAGGCTCATTTTACTTAACAATATAACTTGTTCAAAGCGGTGTCAAATGTTGCTTCTGGCCGGAAACAGTGTGTTGCATGATTTCAGTTCTACCGCTCACGTTATAACAATTTTCGTCGCATTGCAACAGTTTTAGAAATGTTAAATCTGAAACAACGAAAACGTGGAATCGCAAGCATCCTAAAGTAAGCCGAGGAACTGGTCGTGATTCCAGGTCGTGACGTTACCGCTTTAAGCGGCGAAGAATAACCCGTTGCCGCTATCTCCTAGCGCATCTGCCAAATCTTTTGTCTTTTCCCGTTTTTGCAACATTCTTCGAACTTGAGATCATAAGAACGGAAAAATGTTTTTTTGATGTGTGGAAATCTATGCATTTTGCCAGCACAAAACACCCAAAGAACTCTGATAATCATGCAACGGTAGTATCGCCGCGCTCCTTTAATCAACCTGTTGACAGCTATCAATATCAAATAATTTTTGGCAAGAAATGTTTTTCCTTCATAACTCTCTGTAGAGTCAATCTTTTTCCATGAAATTTTTTTTGAATGAAAGGTCTTAATGAGATCTACCCAAAAATACCAAAATATATTTTTCTTTAAAATGGTCAATTTGGGGGTATACTGATACCTTAAGTAGACTGTGTTCAGGCCTAGATACCAATCATTGGCATCCTCGTCTCGGAAAGACGATGGTCAGCTATTCAGTGTTGACAGGCTCTTGAGTGACTCAAAAGCTTGATTCTTGAGTGGCAGTCTTTGTTGCCCAGTGGCCTCTCGAACTGACATGTGTCGTTCCTTTCTCGCCGCCCGCTTAATTGTCGCCTCAGCTCTGCGTGCGCCCTCCTTCACACCGTGACGCCAGGCACTGCGGTCTTGCATGAGGACCTCCCAGGTATTAGGATTGATTTCCGCGAGTCGCAGGTCCCGCTTGCAAACAAATGCCCATCAGGCCAGAGCTTATCCCAGTTTTTACTGCAAATTAGGCAACTACGTAGAGTAGAACCTCGATATAAGGGCCAAGGGACTGGCAAAATACGTTCGCTATATTGAGGTTCTATTCCATATATTTTGCTATTACTGGGATGAAAAATATTGTTTGTTACATCGAGGACTTCGTTATATAGAGGTTCGTTAAATCAAGGTTCCATTGTAGAAGTATTTCTACTCTCCTACAACACAGTGACACTAGGCAGGATTTAAACCCTGAATGCTTAATCTGAAGTCCATCTGCTAATCATTTGCCACTGCATCTCACGCATCTACCATATGGCCACATCTCTTTACCGGGTATTAAATTTTTGTTAACTTCAAAAACTAAATTTCGATCCTCTGTCAGGTCTTTTAGCATTTGCAATGGAAAGCCAGGATATTGCTGCAGTATTCAGAGAAGAGAACTCTACATTGGTAAGTTCTCTTGACACCTTGCTTAGTTTTGTGTATTTTGTGGTTCGCACTGCAACTTTGGGGTAAAGATTTATTTATCACATCGCTCACACTGTATCCAGGATGGTTTCAAATCATATGCCTAAAACAGCCTAAAGTTCTTGGTTTAAATATTTTAGACTGGCTTGATTTTTATTTGTTCTAGATGTATAAAAACCACAAAGAAATGCAAAAAAAAAAACTGTTTTTTTTTTTAATTAAACCAAGAGCAAATTGAAACCACAACAAGTGTATAACTTGTCATTGTTTCTCTGATAATTTATCCAATTTGTCCACACTTAGGTACCTTGTATGCTGCGGCGGTTGCACATCTTAAAAGACTTGTCAGACCTGACTCAGCCTGCAATAACAGACCTTTCTAACAGGGTCATCCTAAAGGCCAAGTCCAATAAGAACCGGACTGACAGTGGTAACAGTGTCAAGGTCAAGAAAACTGGCTTGGTCGAGCCTGGACCATCTAGTGGCTCACAGCAGAACAGTGAAATATCTGGTTTGTGTAATGGTGATGTGTCAGAAGATCCAAGTTGCTCCAGTGGAAAGGGTCAGTTGTTGTGCACATACATGTACATAGTTGTTGTGATCTTTGTTTAAGTCAGTATTTTCCTTCCCAGCTGTATTATTTTGGGATGTTATACAACATTGCCCCCCCCCCCCTCCAAGTCTAGACTAACCAGTCTAACTTGGCCAGACCCCTCCTCTCCTATAGATAAAAATAATAAGGGACTGGTCAATAAGTACCAGGGGGGGTGGGCCGGAGCAATTGGAAAAGTGGTGGCTCGAAAATTAGTGACCCACCCCGTCCTTCTGGCTCAAAACTGACTGACCCATCCCTGATAGGGGGTTGAAAATTACATGACCCACCCCCTTTGCTAAAAAAATCAAGGGACCAATCATTTCTTTATCATCTGTTAGGGGTTGAAGGTTTTTGATTTGACTTCAGCTTTGAAAGTGAAATTCCCTACATAGACATTTTCCCTGATGGGCACTGCTGTTCCATGTACGTCTTTTTCCATTTCTTAACACACCAAAGAAGGACGAATTTATCACTTCTTTTAATAGTCTTTTTTAAGTTTTCCACATATTTGTGTGTAATCAGTATGTAATATTAATTCATAATCAATTTTTGAAGAGTTCATATTTTTATACAGAAATTAATAACAGAAACTACAACCACTGTCCATCATTCATATTTGCAAAGTGTTTCAGTAAAGAGTTTACTGGTATTAAAAGGCCTAAAGCTCAGAATCTATGCAGGTCGAAGAGAGACAGGCAAAACCGATGTTATGATCACAAGCCATCTAGGGGGGTCAGGGGGCATGCTCCGCCTGGGAAATTTTTTATATTTGGGCCTTTTGAAATCGCTAGAAATTCATTTAAATCTGTTCACATGGAGAAATTTATCAATTTTATATACTGATGAATACAACTTTTCTTGGAACTATAACAGTTTAAAGTTAGTGAATAAACAAGATGACCCACCCCCTACGTGTAGTTTAAAATTACGTAACCCACCCCTTTTCGAGGGCTCAAAAACTGATGACCCACCCCCTTTCTGCTCCGGCCCACCCCCCCCTGTACTTATTGACCAGTCCCTAAGTTGCTGTGTAGCACTTTGTTCGTGTACTTTGAAATGTTTTTTTTTTGTTAAAAAAGTGCTAGAACGTTTTCTCGTTTAGCAAGACGTTTTGGGAATAACCCCTTCGTCAGTCGCAAAGTAAAAACGGTCCGTTGAGCGATTATCAAACTTTAAGTTGCGCGCGCGACATATGGCGTTGATGCCATATAAAGGTCACGCGTGTGAAAGAAACTAAACGAAACTAAATAAATTTAAAGTCTACGTTCAAGCCTCTTGGGGCAGGTGAACAGCGACAGGGCATAAAGACAGTGTGAGGAAAGAAGGCTGATTTTCAGGATGGGAACACTTGCCCCAAGAGGCTTGAACGTGGACTTTAAATTTATTTAGATTCGTTTAGTTTTTTTTGCGCACGACCTTTATATGGCATCTACACCATATGTCGCGCGGGCCACGTAACGTTTGATAATCGCTCAATGGTTTATGCTTTGCGACTGATAAAGGAGTTATTCCCAAAATGTTTTGCTAAATGAGAAAACATTTTAGCACCTTCCTCTCCTGTTCCTCCCCCCCCCCCCTCCCCTCAAAAAAGCCTCATACGGTATGATATGTCCTGAGTTCAAATCCCCAGTCCCTACCCCCTACCACTAGATGGATTTGTCTTCGAGAGTCCCAAATTCAACTCCTTCACACTTTGTAAATAGTTAACTTAACTGGTCTGCCTTCTGCCAGTAGGGATTTTTAACAAGCCAAGTTTCTGTTTAATTTAATATAACAATTAATTAATATTTGTTTCCTGTAATTTACAGAATCATCAATTAGCACAGCTGTGCTAGATAAATTGACACTCAAGTTTTTTTAAGTGATTTATTTAATATTTATAATTTATTTATTAAACTTGCTATACATCGTAAAATAGATTTGCCTAGTTCAACTTGAGGTCGAAATAATATAATCTGAACAGCGACAGGACATAAAGACAGTGTGAGGAAAGAAGGCTGATTTTCAGGTTGGGAACACTTGCCCCAAGAGGCTTGAATGTGGACTTTAAATTTATTTAGATTTGTTTAGTTTCTTTTTAGTTTGTTTAGAGCAGTGCTCACTTCAAAACTACCTGCCAAAAAAATGCCCACATTACCAAGTTAATTCCTAATTAATTTACCCACCTCACACTATTATCAACTGGTACGTCCATGTTCTTTTGACATTGTTATCAACATTATTTCATTTTGCGTTCTAGGTAAAAGTCCGCTACCAACAAAAAGTCTACCACTAGTCAAGCCAAGCAAGACTGGCCGTTTTCCAGTGAATGCAATGTGTGCTCCTAAGGGAGGGTACCATGTGATTCCCATGTCCTTCTCGCTTTCCCCCCTGACACTTGGCATGCAGCAAAGGCTTATCTTACAATATCTGACCCCGCTGGGAGAATATCAGGAGGTACAGTGCCATATTTTAATTACAGCACATGTACATACATGTAATACATAATAATTATAAAGAAAAAAATATTATAAAATCTCATGAGCATGATACTGATGCTCACGATGCTTCTTTTGCTTGTCAGGCAAGTGAATGATCAAGTTCACTAGCCTAAGCTCAAAATCCACTTGCCCCAGGCTAGCTGACTCTAACTTCTTTGCACGCTTCATATAAAAACACAATATCTCACTCTGTTTAACTCTTTGACATACCCTTGGCCTTTTTTTAAGTCTGGTGGTGCATGTGACTTGAATTGAAAAAAACATTTAAATTGTCAATTGGCTTCTGAAAGAATAATATTTATTTAGATTATTATCAATATTAACTGAACTAATGACCATTTTCAACCCTCCAAGTTTACTTTTTTCCTTAGTGGCCATTTGGCCACCGACTACTCAAGTTTTGGTCGCCAGTGAAAAATTTTAGTCACCAAATTAAGCTGATGCTTTCATTCATTCCTTTCAATTTTAGTCGCCAGGCTGGCGACCTTGGTTCGAATTTAGTCGCCATCTCCAAAATTTTAGTCGCCATGGTGACTAAAATGGTCTTAACTTGGAGGGTTGATTTTGTTTTTGAATGATCAAAAACCAGTTTCTTTGACCTCCACTAGCTAGCTAACCTTTTTCTTTTCATTGTTCAAATTTAGTTGCTGTCAACGGTGTTTGAGTCAAAAGCTCTGGATCTGGTTATGCATTACATCACATTCAAGGGTCAGGTTGATGTACAACTTGTCTTTGAAGCCCTAAAGGTGAGATCAGATTATTAAAATGTACAACAACAACCTACAATCTTTCAAAAAACTGTTCCCACTTAATATTTTCTTTCAACCCCACTCCCTCATTTCAATGTTGTTAGTACTCAGGGGCAGATGTAGGGGGATGGTGCAGGGGATGCGCACCCCTCCCTGAAATGACCTGTGGCTTAGTATTTGCTTTTAAAATATGTTTACGTCACCAGTCAGTTTCACCATTCCTTAGTGGTGCACCCCCTCTTAAGAAAAATCCTGGATGTGCAACCCATCCTAAGAAAAATCCTGGATCCGCCCCTAATGTTGTCATGTTGTGAAAACAAAGCCTGGCAAACCACAAATTCCATGAAACAACATTTAGTAGACTAGGGGGAGAGAGGGGTAATAATTATTTTAACCCACTTCCAACCCAGGACATTTGCGAATTTCAAAATAGTTTTGTCCAAGATTGCAGCTTGTGCAAAAGCAACTTTTTTGAATTCCTTTTCAAATTAAATTTCAGTATTTAGCATCCCTTCTTTGCCACAAGAAATTTGCCACAGAGTTTGTCACCCATAATGGTGTTCAACGGTTGCTGGAAGTTCCACGCCCATCAGTTGCCGCAACAGGATGCTCCATGTGTTTGTATTATTTGGCTTACAATGAGGATGCTATGGAGAGGGTAATGGTCCTCATTGTTATCTCATTAAATATTATTACTAATATTAAATACATGCATTTTTCAAACGTCTCTAATTTTGAGACAGTGTCCCACAAAACCATACAGTCAAACTATTAAAATTTACATGTAAAATCAGTTTTGTCACAACTTCAAAATACTGCTATGGACGTACTGTTTGGAAGAAGCCGAAATGAAAATCACCATGTTTGCTCATTTTTAAGTGTATCATAGAAATCATTAAAAAAATGTAAGAGTTTGTATGGTTTTGGGGGATGCAGTACAGTAAAAACCCGCGTGTAAGAACCTAGGCATTTAAGAACCTTCTGGCAGAAATTTGCTTTTATAATACCCCAAAATATAAGAACTTGTTTAGCCAAACAAATTCCTACAGGTTCTTATATGTAGGGTTTAACTATTTAATTTATATATTTTTTTTTACCAAAAACCAGAAAGGTGATGTTACTGGGGTATATACAGTATGTTGTTGGACTTTTGGCAACATGGGTGCATTAATAAATTTTTATAATGAAGAACAGACCAGATTTTATACTATTTTCTGATAATCAACAACAATGTCTACTCTGTAGAAATTAAGAACCTGATTAAGAACCTACTTAGCCTAAACTGTCAATAAGTACCCCGTAATACAAGAATCTGTTTTGCCAAACTCTGAAAAAGTAGGTTCTTACACGCGGGTTTTTACTGTATTAAAATACATGTAAGAGACGTTTGTATGGATTTTAAACCATGTTTCAAGGTCCACAACTTGGTCTCTGTTAAACTAAAAACCACCAAACTTAGTCAAATGACCAATCTCGACGTGGTCTTTCAAATGGTAGTGTCAGTTTATTGATTGGTTAAAAATTAAAACTTGCCCCAGTTTCCCGCGCAACCTCGGAACGGCCAATAAAACTTTATCTGATTATAAACCCCCATTGTACAGGTAGCACTTGTGTTGTATTTTATGTCGATAAAGTGTGTTCATGTTCATTTAACAGCTGCAGTTCTTTGTATTGTTATATATTTCTGTATACACCAATAAAATATTCACATGCAGTAATCCTTCCAAATATTAACTCAGAAATTTTCCTGAAAATAAGTCACTACCCTTATAAAGTCCCTCACTGAAAATAAGCCCATCTAATGAAAGGGAGATTGAGCTAATAATTATAAGCCCAGTGGCGTGCTTATTTTCAGAATTTCACAGTTTTTGTGAAACCAATATAATTGTAAACAGTTAATTGCTTCTTTGGGATTTGTTATTTACTAAATTGAAGAAAGAGTTCTTTAATTTGTGCCTCATTCATTTTGAATCATTTTTTTCTCTCAGGTATCTCTCCTACCGCACCCTGTGTTAAGTGACATGGTGAAGTATGCATTGTGGCTGTTAGAATGCTCCCATGACTCTGGAAGATGTCATGCAACTCTTTTCTTCTCACTCACATGTTCGTTTCGAGCAGTGTTGGAACTTTTTGATAGCAATGATGGCCTGCGAAAACTAGTGAACCAGGTGATTTACGATTTACATTATTATCCAACCTAAGTTTTACAACATGGAGTTTATTAAGCAAACCACATGGTAATGGCTACGGGAACAGAGCTTAACAAAAACAATCGTAAATACAAGTACAGTAGCTCTACATGTGCTTTCTAAATCATTGCAAATTTCTTTGCCATTCTCTGCAAAACAAAAAAGTGAAATGATGAAATTCTACATTTTGGCAAGAACGTGGACCACAACGGCGATTTTTTCACATTTCTATTTAGAATTGAACGATGTGTTCGTATATTAAGCTGAGGATAGTCCTGGCACCGAAACAAAGACTAAATTGATTTTGATAATCGCGAGATTCTTGTGTAAAATAATCGACGTTCGCTTCGGAGTTGCCGTCGTATTTGCTTAAACTCCCTAGAGAGTTGTTCATCATTCACCACATTATTTCTGTTTCTACCTTCGACTATCGATTAGAATTTCTCCTCTCTCTTGTTTTTAATTCCTGTTTTGCTGTTTTTGTGTGTGTGTTCTTAGCTAAGCACGCTTTCCATCCTTCGTCCTGATGAAGCTGAACTTCTTAGTGACGATGAAGTGTTTGGCAGCCGGCAAACAGCAAAACACACTTGTATGGCGCTACGACGGTACTTTGATGCCCATCTGCACATCAAAGCAGATGCTTTGAGGAGATCTATTGCAAGAAACCAGGGTGGGACCCCACCGGTCCCTGTTCCGGCTTATAAGGTGGGTATCCCCTAGAAACGGTGTCGTGCACTTCAAAAATAGATAAACCCTCAACTATTTGTTACTGGGCATCCACGTTATGGCCAATTGGCAGCTGTCAATACAAGGTGTCTGCGACCAGTATCACGTGACCTTATCGCGGGCTCAGGTGTATAACTCGTTGACCGCTGACCGGGAAATTGTTTTCTATTGGATTGCGGGCTCATTTCCAATTTTTTATGCCTATGGTCAGGGAATTCAGATATTTAAATAAAGCTTAAGGGTAAATTACTGGGGATTACTAGCTTAAGGTAAATTACTGGAGAGCTCCGCTTTTAGGCTTGGCGAAATCTATTTAATAAGGTTTACTTCATTGAAGTTATTCATAGCGTGTGGCAACTTTCTGAAATCATGGCACACTGCTTCACTGGATGGCATGTGATAATACCTTACAGCAACCGCAGGGTTAAAAGTGCGATTTTCACTTGAGTCTTGAAAGTAATTCGCATTTGGTTTTGCATTACTACGCTTAGGTGTTGGTTTAAAAAACCTGCACCACTTACTTGTCCAATCAGAAGTAAAAACAAAACCAATCGCGCCTTCAGCTCTTGTGCATTTCCCTGCGCTTCCAGACTTAAACTCATCGACTGACAGCAACTTTTCACTCGACTCTGAAGATGACTTCCGCTAACGAACTACTGACTCTGGGTTCAAACATTTACTGTGATATATTTTATTACGTCTTCCTTTCAGGCTGCATCGCTCTCTCACAGCAGTGTCATGGACAATTGTCGGCTGATGTTGGAGAATGCCCCAACAACATTTCGCTGGGAGCCTGTTGAGGTAGTATCACAGTTATCGAATCTATGACAAAATTCTTGATTTTGATTGGTTCTCAGCTGTCCGCACGCCTACTTGTCATTCGCGATCACGTGGGTGTCCAATTTCAACCAATATAAATGCCCGATTCCTTTCTATGGCGCACGCCTGCAGGGAATCATCATGGTAGTTGTATTCTCGACCGCGGTCAAACGACAGAAATATGCAAAAAATAAGAAAAGTACTGCATAGATAAGGTTATAGTTTTCACAGTTTAAAGTTCGATACATAACCGGTATCCTAAGGGTTTAATACTAAGTTTTTTGGTGCTTTACTAAAAAAGTTCTACGTGTTTGAAAATAGCGAAATGCGGACTTGTCGGCGCCATTTTGTCTAAGCACTTTAATTCGGACGCGAAACATTTAAAAAATAAAAACACTCGTTTACCTGAGGAAATGGGATTATGCTTACACTCAGCAACTATTTTTATCTATCTTTACTCGTACTAACACTTCAATGTGAACAAAAAACGTCGAAATGGAAAGAAAAGCTGCCTGAGACTTTTGACCGCGGTAAAGTTGTATTCATCAAACCATGCGCAAGACTTAGGAACGATGAATACAACTACCGTGAATCCCTGCAGACGCACACCATAGAGAGAATTGGACATTGTACACTTGTAATTGTTCAAACGCCTACGTCATGTTGCGTGTCAGTCGCGTGTAGTTATTGAATGGGTTCTTTCGTAAATTATTAAAAGGTTCCTTCACGTAAAACCAATGAAATACAGTCAACTCTCTCTAAGACGGACACCTTCGGGACCTGCCGCAGCTGTCCGTCTTATAGAGGTGTCCTTCTTGTAGAGAGTCTCGAGATAACGTGGCACCAGTAGTTCTGAGATAATTTAGCTAAACCTTTGCACAATACAACAAACCTTTGCTAACTGCAACAACACTAAAATAATAAAAGGACCGTATTTGCTTTTTAAAGCAAAAATTGAGAGCTTCTGCAAACTGTAATACTGTAAGTAGAGAACGACGTCTTTAGTGTCCATATACGTAAGCAAAGAAGTAATCCGTTAAAGCGTCATTGTTTGTGGTTAGTAAGCTTGGTATACACGTATCCTTAGGGCACGAACTAACTTTGCGAAGTTTGGAAGTATTTTCACTAATTAAACATGATTAAAAAAAACACTTTTCAAGTGGCGGTTAAAGATTTTAAAGTGTCCGTTGTCCGTCTTAGAGAGGTGTCCGTCTTATAGGGAGTTTGATAACAGTAAAATGACCGAAAAACGGCAGGGACCATCACCAGGTGTCCGTCTTATGGAGGTGTCCGTTAAGAGAGAGTTGACTGTATACAGTAATACTAGTCACTCTTTCACTCAAACAGGTTCTCAAAGACTTTTAATCTCGCAATTTGTTACGATTAATTTGTGAGTAGACCTCGTGTCTGTATAATTAACTTTGAAACAATCGTTTGATATAGTATCTTCACTCCCGTTTTGTTGTATTATTTCTATTTCCTTGTCTAAAAATCTTTTTGACCACCTGTATTGAAAGTATTTTCTTACTTCAGTTATCACCATGTTTTGATTACCTTTACTATTATAGTGTTGTATTGCGTGACACATTTCCCTTTTTTTGGTCGTTATTTTTAACTTTGTGACATTTTTTTTTCTGTGAAGATGATGAACAAACTGCAAGGATTTACATTGTTGCTTCAGTTAATTTCTCTCTCTTCTGACTGGGGAGTGGCCAGCAACAGGTACGTGTACTAAAATACATTTTGTACTTTTTTCTCTCAATTTCAACATTCCACTTCGTTTTTTTAACGAGGGTAGCATGTAACAGTCTTGCGACTGACGAACCTGTGGCCCTCGGATTCCCGATCGAATTGAAATTTAAAAAAGTTGGTTTTTTGAAGGGAGGAAAACCGGAGAACCCGGAGAAAAACCCTCGGAGCAAGGACGAAAACCCAACAATCTCAACCCACATATGACGCCAGGTCCGGGAATCGAACACGGGCCACATTGGTGTGAGGCGAGCGCTGTCACCACTGCGCTATCCCTACTCTCCACTGATTGACAAGTGGGAATACTGCTTCAAGGGGTGTTTATGCAATTCGCCTACCTTTCTGTGCATCCATCCAAAGCGATTAACTTCTAAAGAAACTGTTGTGCAAATTTAGAAAGATAATGCTTCATGCGTTAGGCCTTTGTTAGAATTTAACTTTCCAAATACGTTATTACAGGGCGGGTTTTTGGCCTATTGCCCTTTTGTCATTCAGGTTTTTTTCTTTTTTTGTATTGGTCTGTCAGGCCATCGTTCTGCTCGTCCATCCGTCCATCTGTTCGCTTGCCTTCTTGTCCGTCCGTCTGTTCGTCCGTTCGTTGTGTTGCGTGCGTGCGTGCGTTCATTCGAACATTCATGCGTTTGTCCGTACAACCATCCATAAATTCGTTACAAAAGAAACAGCTGCAGCAGTGGCTTGGTAGTCCGATAGCTATTTCTCAGAAGTCCAGATTCTTGCCCTATCATTAAAAGCTTTAAATAATGTGCAACTCTTTGGCAATTTCAGTTTTTTTAAAGTGGTACTAGATTTCACATCGTACATCTTGCATTGAGATCTGAGAGATATATTTGTTCTCACTTATTCTCTCCTTTCTTGATCGTTCATCTTACATAAATCAAGAGCGGACGCCATGCGCCTAGCAGCAGAAGTGACTCGCCTAGCGTTAGAAATGCTGTTCGTACTGACAGTGGTCCCTAAGGCTCAACTGGCGCTTTGTGAAGAAGTTCAACTACCCACAGGGGAGCAACAGAAGGGAATGAGGTATTATAAACTAATTTTTACCTTTAAACATTGATTCATTTATATTTGAATTTTCTGGTTTGTGATTGAATCTTTGACAAAATTGCAGGCAACGGTCACAGAACAGAGAATCGCATGTTACTGTGAAGTAAATCTCGATTCACCGTTCACATACATTTATAATTGCTTTGCCGGTAAAAGCAGATTTTAACTGGGCATAAGCATACGGTAAGCACAAGCATAAACGCTTAAGAAGAACGAACAAACACCCATTCTTCTTACGCTGCCCTCACTAACACAAGCACAAGAAAACAAAATTGTTCGTTCTTCTGTATGCTTATGGCTTATGCTTATGCTCGAGCATATAATGTCCAGTGAAAACCAGGCCTTAATCACGGCTCGCAGCTTTTTAGCAGATAACGGGGAAGATCAAAAGTCGTTTCTCATAATGATGCCGAACATATGTGTGTCAATTTATGGCTCACGATATAACTCTTTGCAAACTTCAACATAATCGTGAAAAAAAAAAATTAGCAGGTATATTGTGTTGACGTACCACCAAAATATTAAAAGGAATAAATAGAAAGCAGTAATGGAAATTAGTATTTGAAGTTTGGGATCGAAAAGTTACCGTCACTATTCTTGCAGGCTTCTACTACGCTGCGCTGAAGGAGGTCTTCTCAGCGACACTGAAGTTCAGAAAGCTGCTCTCAATGTCATTTGTAACTGTGTCTGTGGACCGCGAGTAAGGGTGAGTCACAACTGCTGTACTGGCGACACAAATGGCTGCAAAAGAACAACCTAAATAACACACGCTTTTCGTTCTCGCCCCATTTGTGGGCGTGATGAATAAGTCAAAAGCTAACACTTGTTCGCTCGTTTAACTTTGAAAATTTTCGGACGTTCTAATTTCAAGTTTAACGCCTGAAAATTTAAACGTGTGAACAATGACACTTCCTTTTTCTGCTGCATCGGCATCCACAGTAATAAATTTAATCAAGACTTCTTCTTTTCCTGAATTGTACTGTAAATGGCATATGAAAGCTTTCCTTACATATTACAGATACTTAACTTTTATTATTGTAAATAGCAGAACATTCGTCAATTATTATATCATTTGACTTTTACTTAAGTCCATTATTTTCTAATTTTAATCTGCTTTTCATTTCTACATTACCCCACAAGTTTATTGCTTAAAAGTATCGTGTTTAAATAAAGGTTATTCAAGTGCCCCTTCAAACCTGTTGCAGGTAAGCGGAGCTGTGATGAAATTCCAGGCAAAATCCCGACCGGCCTACAAGAGTAGTGATGACATTCTGTCCAAGATGTGGGGCTGTGTTCGGGCCAGTAACGGTATCAAGGTTCTACTGTCCCTACTGATGGTGAAAACACCGCTGGTCGATGCAGACTGCATCCGCGCCTTGGCTTGTAAAGCCTTATATGGGCTGTCAAGGAGCGATAAGATTAGACAAGTGATTGGAAAGCTGCAGCTTTTTAATAGTGGGCAGCTACAAAGTAAGTAATGTAACGTGTGGTCCTGCCTTTGTCAAGGAATCAACCTTTGGGCCTCATTTAGCTCCTGGATCGAACTGTTCAAAAACCGATTAACACTAGCCCCATTCTCGTCTTTTTTTCTCGTCCTCATAGCCCTTTCCGCTTTTCCTTAGCCGGCAGGGCCTTCGCATGAGACGCGAAAGGCTCTGGAGACACATGATTTCCAGTGGTTCTAGGACTTCCGGTCCTCATGTAAGCAGTCGTGATGTTTCTTCTGTGTGAGAAAGTCATGGCGTTTTTGACCTCCGTTCAAGATTTCTTTGTTTTTAACCGCCAATAAAAAAAAAATCGAAATAATTCAAAGATATTTTTTTCTCAGAGCCCTTCCTGTCTCGAACCAAGGCCTCGCCGGCTAAGAGAAGTGAAACAGGCTATGAGGACGAGAATGCAGCGACGCAGGATTAAAAGTTGATTGAGGGTTCAATTTTATTATTTATCTTGTGTAAGAAAAGTGTTTTATTGCTTATGTTTTGTAGAGTTTAAGAAATGTCAACGTTAAAACTGGAGGACACAAAATACAAACAGAAAAGCTCACTTGAATGTTAAAAAAAAACTGAAATCAAAATTCACAAGTGCTAATTCTGGATTAACTTGAACATTGTGCTTTGAAAAAACCCGGCCCTGCTGTTCAAAGGTGGCGTTTCTTGGATGTTGAAAAAAAAAATCACCATGAATTTGTCCGTTTCTTCGCCAGAAAGTTCACTGGGTCTCAGATAAGCGTTTTGTCAGGTCCTAAAAGCTCGCTGGTATCCATTTGTACCCCCGCCTCGGTTGTTCGAAGGATGGGCAACGCCATATCCAAGGTATAAATCATTGTCCATAGGACATTGTCAATTCTAATCTACTGGATAGCAATTTATCCGTTATTCACCTTTTGAACAACGGGGCCCTGGGTGGAAAAAGCCACTGCGAAAGTGAAGTGTCTTGCTCAAGAACACGCCATAATTGCCTCAGCCAGTGCTTGAATCAAGAATTTTTGGTGCGGGTTGGTGGGCAAATTACAGTAAATTGTCTACTTAAAAAATTATCACGATCTGCAAAATAGACAACTAGACAACATATTCATGTTTGACAGTAAATATGGACAATTGTGCTGCAAATTTCAATTTGCTTACTCAGTAACTATTTACATAAACTAACTGCTAAGAAATGCATATCCCTGCTTCAGTGCCGTAGCAAGGGGAGGGGCCGGGGGGGGGGGGCCGTGCCCCCCCCTAGTTTTTTTTCCCAAAAAGGAATAACAGACCTGTATAAAATGTTGAAAATAAAATTTTATCTCCCGAGAGGTTTGAAACAATAACATTTGTACTTCTTTTTCATTTTTTTTTAACGTACGTAGGGTGATGCACAACAATGTTAAACGGCCAAAAACTAAAACAAACCAGAAATAAAGACCAGAACGTACTATGATGACTCCGAAAGGTGAAAAATTTGCTGGTTTCAAAATACATAGACAGTCGGTTTTCTATTTTATAATTGACGTTGCAAGTGTTATACTCTCTTCAGTGGTTTGCTGAGACAGTGTAGGAAGTAAATAATTCGCGATTTGCGTAAATCACAAATAGCTCTTGGAGAACGCTGGACATAGCATTTCCAAGCTTCTAGATTTCAAAATTTTCTGAGGGGGCATGCCCCCAGACCCCCCAAGCGGCTCGCGCCTCTGGCGCTCTCGTGCCCCCCCCCCCCCCCCCCCAACTTATTTCACCCTTGCTACGGCACTGTGCTTTAATAAATATCCATGTGATATCGGTCCTCTAGTAGAATTGCAATATTGCTAACCCTGGGAAAATTGTTCCGGATTAAGATATTATGTATCCCAGCATTTTTTTCTCGATTTATTGTTATGTTTAGTTCTGATGCGGGAGCCAGTCATTGAAGATAATGCCGCTGACCACGCCTTGTTCTGTAAATATGCGGCTGAACTGTTGGAGAGGGTCACTGGTAAATCACTTGCGACTTCCAGTGCTGTACCGTCACTGTCCAGAATAACTAGGGTATGGAATCAACACCACTATCCATGTGGAAGTATAGCTTTCAGTCGAATGGTCACACACTAGGGTTTCTTCCACAGACTTAAAGTTAGAGCCACCTTGTGCAGCATAATAAACAGTACCACAATAAAGCACTGATCAATAGATTTCATTTGAATGGTAATTGGTTACGTACTAAGGTTTCATTCAGAGTCGTCAAAGTTAAAACCACCTGTACAGCATTATTAACAGTACCTTATGAAAAAACTGCTAAAAAGCTTTCATTTAAAATGGTCACACACTAGGGTTTCATCCACAGAATTTAAACTTAAACCACCTAGTACAGCATAATAAACAGTACCACATGAAAGTACTGCTCAATAACTTCCATTTGAATGGTCACACACTAGGATTTCATCCACAGACTGACAAGTTAGAACAACTTCCTGCACTGGCTAAAAGTTCTACTGTGCAGTAAACTGTTTTATTATTATTTTTTCCAGGCCGATGTTGTCGCTCAGACTCACATTTCATACCCTGCAAAAGAGCTGCTACAGCTTGTCCATAGTCACCTTAAAGCCCAAGGTTTGTTCCGGGGTTCAATTTAATAAAACATTTACAATCGAGTAGGTTTTTACGATTTTCTTTTTCCATATACTCCGTAGTTTTTGTTTCGATCGAGAAAATAATTATATCAAACACTCGTGACAGTATTTCATCGGCTATCCAAACACCTCGAATTTCGTCAAAAATACTCCGCTGCGCGTAGTATTTTCAATACCCGATATTTCAATACCCGATAAAATACTGTCGCTAGTGTTTGATACATTACGTTAATATTGGTATGTTTTATACAGGCCTTCACGAGACAGCAGACGTTTTACGAAGGGAGGCAAAATTACCCGATCCCAAACCGGAAGCAAATCTGATGTCTACACCTACAAATAGAAAGGTATCGAATGTAAATTTTGTTGTTGTTGTTGTTCATCATCATCATCATCATCATCATCATCATCATCATCATCATCATCATCACTTTGTTTACCCTCGGATTTTGAAGAGTGGCTTATACAGCTAATATCTCCGAGCATTTCACAGTAAGCACAGTACAACGGGCAAAGACCAGACCACAACACCGGGAACTCCATGCCCTACTCTTTACGATAAGCGTGTGGGCTCTTTTACGTCCCCTGCTGATCATAACACTGAAGATGCAGGAGACGGGGCCTACGGTTTATCGTCCTTATCCAAGAAGACTAGAATATCTAACCATTTGCAGATGTTATTGCAAAGGCAGCATTGTTTATGTTCGTTGTTTATGTTTTGAACGGATTTGCATTATTCCTTGAAACTTATGACAAGGTGTCCATTCTTGGTGACAGGTTCGTTTCAATCACACCTCAAGCATGTCTGCAGTGTCGTCAGCTGTTAGCACACCTGGCACCCCATCCTTGTCACGCTACAGATTCAACGACCCAGGAACACCCGTGGAAAAGGTGAATATTATTGATGGGAATCATTCTTAAACAGAACAAATGGGAAAACAAATTTCTATAGATAAAAATAATAAGTTGCGGTGTGGCACTTTTTTAATGTACTATAAAATGGTCTTTTCATAAAAGTGCTTAAATGTTGTCTCGTTTTGCGAAACGTTTCGGGAATAACCCCCTCATCAGTCGCAAAGTTCAAACCGTTAAAGCGTTGAGCGATTATCAAAAATATAGTCAAAACTTTTCAAAGAACGGTTTTGTCTATCACTCACTTTGGTTGTCTCTTAGGCAGTATAATTCGACTAACTCCAATCTTTTTTTATGATATACATGCAAACTTATATTAAGCTTTTATTCATTTTTTAGCGGCTTCTTCCCGATCTTCCTCGAACCACGCGCCCGCCATCGCCACCTACACTAGACTTGATCGTAACGCGGTATCTCCGTGAGCAGCACGCTCAGTGCAACAATCCAGTGTCCGCAGGGCCACCTTTCTCGCTACTGCGGTGAGTTGTTAATGACCTTAATAAGACTGGTTTTAAACACGGGCAAGCATTAACACAGGGAACAAATGTTTTGATCCTCGTGTTTGTGCTTTGCGCTGCGTCTCTCAGTGTTCATATCGGCTCTTGTGCTTGCGGTTTCGTTGCATTGCTTGCGAAAACCCAAGGGTAGAAATTTTCCTCTTATGCAAGAGTTTCATTTCTTACTTAACCTATATTACGTCACATAACGTTTAGCTAACAATGAAAATGTTGTTTGTGTAAAATACATAAGGGAAGAACGAAGAATAAAACATCCAACCAAAAGGATTTGATTTCACCACCGGTTAGTATAGTAGGTTCCCTGTGTAACATGCAATAAAACCACGGTTTAACACGGGTGACACGGTTTCCCGCCCTTGGCATGGTCTACCTGCTTTCCCGCGCCTGCAATAAGATACGTGGTCTTCGCGCTTACCACTTGTTGCATGCTTTCCCGCAATTACTGTGGCTGCTTATTTTCGTTGCCAGCCGTGAACAGGTTCACCTCACTTTTTCTAACCCTAGACACTTAAGTTTTAGTTTTACACCAGTCATAAAAAAGCACTGTTAGTGTACGCTTCTAACTTTGAAACGTGCGTAGCATTGGAAAGTTTCTAATCTTCCTCTTTTATCTCTCCCAGGCCTCACAAATGTCCTGAACCAAAGTTCAGATATTACGCTCCGTCTAACATGACCACAAGGTTAAAGCGAAGGGAGGTAAGGAGATCATTGTTGCTGTTAGTATTGCCTTTGAATATAATAACAGAATAACACCGCAAGTAACTGTAGTTTGCCCTGAGATAATAACTTTTCAGTGGGCTGGTCATGTCGATGAAACCTATGGTCATCTCAGTCGCAATACCATCTAAAGGAAAAATACATGTATATGCTTATATTGAACCTGGAGATTTAACTCTCCATATCTTACTCTTGATAAAACGGTTTTCAATTGAGTGTCGAAAAGAATCCAGAATTACCTTGGTTTTACATTACTACGCACGGTGATTGGTTTTAGAAACTCGTGCCACTTTCTCAACCAGTCAGATGCCGATCAGATGGATTGATTGATTGATTCAGTCATTGATTGATTCAATTAAAACAAATGGCGTCAATCACACTCGTTTTCTCGCGCGCTGTGTGGGTTTCGTGGGTTTGTTTTGAGTGATCTTTAATTCATTATTTTTTGTGTTAATCTGTTTGTTGTAATTGTCTTGTGTTCTGTTTTAATTGTGGTTTTACACTACACTCAGTTCAAAGCCAATCCATTTTATTTGTTTGGACTTGATTTGCTTGCAGGTTATTCCTCGCCACGGAGGCTTTTATGGCTCGAGACTAAATCGACGGTTTGTTTACGGCAGGTAGGTTTTTTTTAATGGCTGTCACGACTATCTTCCTCAATTTTGATCTGTAAACTTTAAAATGAAAATAAAGCTGTCAGTTTTTGATGAAATTCCGCCTGCATTCAGTTTTCTTCAATTGTGCCTCTCCATAGAATCCCTTTGTAATATTGTTTTGTTTGTTTGCACTATAAGGTTTAAACCTCTCAGGGCCATTCGAGACACTGAGGAAAACAGCCTTTTTACTTGTGCCTCGTTTGCGGTAAGTTGAAGACTTAATCAAGAACTGATTTTTCCAATGGAATCCTTGTTATCTGAAGTCACTGAGCAGTATAGCGAATTCAATCATAGACTGTTTACAGTCCTTTATTTCTCGTATTTTTCTTGGATCGTTGAGCGTGGGAAAGAATTCCACAGGAACTGGACGCCAGAACTACTTGGAAGGCGCAAGTGGGTGAGGGGTGGGGGTCCCAACAGTCCCTCATGCCTCGCACTCGCTTCGCTCGCTGTATATTTCGCGTTATTTTGCGTTGAAAAATAGAGAGGCTGTGAACAGCCTTATTCAATTGAAAAGGTGGTCTCCGAAAAAGAAAATTGCGTGACGCAGTGATCTTTGTTGATCTCCAGTTCTCTTCCGGGAGAGGGGGGGGGTGGTGTCTGTTGTGTTTCTGCCTTTGGTCTATACTAATTTTCTTTTTCCTTTCCAGCCTGATGGCAAGTCCGTTTTACTTGGTACGCAAATAGGCGAGCTCAAGGAGTACAACTTAATCACGGGACAGGTAACATGTTCTACTGGCCTACACTGGATTGAAAGTCTTCTATATACAATTGTATCGTTCTTTCATAACCTGCTATTTTTTTCCTTGAAGGAAGAAGCGACTTATCTCTGTAGTGCAGACAGAGCGATTTCCATGTGTCAGTGCTCAAAGGTTAGAAAATATTTAACGTTGTTGTTGTTGTTTTTGCTTTATACATGAATTTAGTTAAACCCGTCAAGTGTTACTTGGAATAATAAAGTAATGATTTTAACGGTGTAGACGTTTTACAAATTACGCTTTTTTATGAAAAATAGCTGTCCGCATACAACCCGTTAAAAATCCCAACTTTGAAGCCGCCATAAAATCTCGCAATTAAGCATCAATGGTCTAAAAATGAACTTATAGTTAAGTTATGAAATAAGTGTCTGAAGAGTAGTAGATAATCGCATAAAGTAGCATTAACATTGATCAAACTTGTTCTTTTCTGACTTTTCTTTGCACTAAAGAGAGTGTTTTGTTTTTCGCTGTCCACATAAGTTCAACACACGGTCAAGTAAACAAAACGTTGCAATGTGAGTAAAAAAAAAATGATGATGCCTTTCTACGGTACATGTACCCTTGTTATTTCTTCCGCTACTTCATCATAGCATACCTTTACTTGGTGAAGAAATCCGAACGATCATAGAAACGTTTTGTTCATTAATAACACCTTTTATCGATTTCCAGGACCGCGAACTCTTGTTAACTTCGTCATCATCCGCCTTGCCTCCATGTGCTCTTTGGGCATTCGGAGACGTCTTCGAAATGAAGTGAGTGATTTTTTGTTGTTGTTGTTTTTTGTGTTTTTTTTTTTTATTTCGCCATTATTAAAGCCTACAGCAATCGGTTACAATACATGTTTTCTGCACTTGTAACGGGTTTCATGATTTCCCGCGCTTGCAACCCGTTACAAATTTTCCCGCTCGTGCAACTGTTTTCCCGCGCATGCAACCGGAAAACGTGTTCTCCCGCGTCTGCAGCCGGTTACATGTTTAACCGCCCTTGTAACAGGTTTCATGATTTCCTGCGCGTTGAACGGATTACAAAGTTTCCCGCGCATGCAGCCGGTTACATGTTTTACCGCGTTTGTAACAGGTTTCATGATTTCCCGCGCTTGGAACCGGTTACAAAGTTTTCCGCGCGTGCAACCGGTTACATGTTTTCCCGCGCTTGCAGCCGGTGACAGGTCTTCGCGCGCTTTCAACCGGCCACGCGTTTTCCCGCGCTTGCAACCGGCTACAGCTTTTTCCGTACTGACAACCGGTTTCATTTTTTCCTGCGCATTAAAGCCGGCGTTTGGCTCGGTGACTACTTATGTTTAAGCTTTAAAAACGCGTGAAAAGTTTTTCACTGATCTCATTCATCGCATAATCAGTAACCGATGTTGGTTTTCTTTTTACTCGTATAGACATTCATTTAGCGAAGACACATGGGTCAAGTTTAGTAATTTATCAGAAGAGAGAATCATTGGAACACACGATGCGACTGCTCATGTAAGTAGACTTACACGGAGCCCACCCCCCCCCCCCGGGGGGAGGGGCGGGGATGCTCGTCGTCTCTCTTAGGGGATGTAAATTGAGGATGTTTAGGGTTTAATTGAAATTTTACAAAATCGCCCCCGGTGAAAAATAGGTTTATATGGTTCTGTTCAATTTCTGGAATCAGTTTATTTTAACTTAAAGGGAATGTGACACGGATTTTAGCCAAATTTAGGCATCGGAAATGACTATCAAATTCGGTGAAATATAAAAATAACACAGCAAATACAAAAGAAGGAACGGATGGCCAAGTGACGAAGATTGAAACGGATTGCGATATGAGTTTTGAAATATTGTTGGGCTGAACAGTTTTCAAAGTTTGTCTCGCTTGCTTGTAACTTTAAATTCTAACGCCCGGGAGACAAATTTCGTTGCAATGAAGCTATGGTTTTGTGTGCGGAAGCTATGATTTTTTGTGCGGGAGGTCGTGGGTTCGAACCCCAGACCGGACCAACACTCAGGGTCTTAAAATAACTGAGGAGAATGTGCTGCCTTTGTAATTATATCTGCAAATGGCTAGACATTCTAGTCTTCTCGGAAAAGGACGATAAACCGTAGGTCCCGTCTCCTGTATCTTCAGTCTTATAACAGGGGACGTTAAAGAACCCACACGCTATTCGCAAAGAGCAGGGCACGAAGCTCCCGGTGTTGTGGTCTGGCCTTTACAATTGTATCTTAAATTGTATACAGTACGTGTAAAGCGCATTTGAACATACACATATGGAAAATGCGCTATGATGCATTATCATTATCATTATAATTATCATTTGGATCTAATGGAGTAATTTCTTTGCAAACATTGGTTTCATAGCAAGTATTTGGCAAAACTTAAAAATCTGAACTTAACTCAGCAGTGACACAGTCCCTTAAATACATATCCTAACCAAGATTCGGAAAAGTCATATAAGCAGAAGTTCCGAAATATTATTAGTCATCTAAATTCAGCTCTAATATTCTATTTCCTTTCTTTTTTCTTCTTTTTTTCCTTCAAATCTCAGATATACGACACAGCAACAGGTCACAAAATCCTTACTCTTCACGACTCCAACAACACCAACAACTACTCCAAGAACCTCGCCTCGTTCAACCCGACCGACGACCTGGTACTGAATGATGGTGTATTATGGGATGTCAAAGGAAAACGGGTTATACACAAGTTTGACAAGTTTAACAACTTTGTCAGCGGTGTGTTTCATCCGTCAGGGCTAGAGATCATTATCAACTCGGAAATTGTATCCTTGGTCTTTGATCAATAAATAACTTCTCTTTTATTTCTATATTGAAACCCAGGAGGTACATTGTAAGAATATAGAACCCAATCATCTTGACTAAAAATCTTCGATAGTAGCATTACTATAGAAACGACACAACATAAGAAAGACGTCAATTCAGTTGTTGCGTGCGTGTGGCGAAGAATGACTTTAAATGTAGCATAAAGGTCAGGAGAAATTTTGCGGGATATTTAGAAAAAAAATGCAAAACCTCAACTAAGTAATGTGAAGTTGACTGTGGTGTGATTCATCTTTGTTCGATTAACTGAGATTCCGTGCTCTTCAGATCGTTTTCTTACGTTTCTTTTGCTCGTCCGCAGTTGGGTTTAATCTCGTGTTCTCTCGCATTGGCATAATACTTTAATCACTTGATGACAACTTTATCAACTAAAATTTACATTTATATCATTTCATTAGCAAACTATTATTAAATGTTTAGTAATTTCTAATCTTCGTTCCTTTTAAATACAGTTAAATGTAATTTAACATAGTTAACGACAAGGAGCAAGTCATTAGCGTGTTTCTAGTGTTTCAGGCGTTTGTAGCGTTAAGCGTTTGGCGTATGTTTGTTAGTAGCGTTCTGGTGGTGTTCACATGGTTGCTGAAGTGCTGGGTCGAGTCTGGTCCAGCGGTGTTTCCCTTTGGTACATGCGTAGCTATCCCATGTGCTTGCGTTTGTTGTTCGTAGTTCGATCGGCGTGGTGTTTTGTGTTAGTTTGTAGTAGCGTTCTCAGCGTTCCCTTCCCTCCCTCCCTGGGGTGTGGGCCATTTACTGGGACCTTGTGTTCAGTTTTCTTCCACTGAGCCATTTGGACTTGAGTGTGACGGGTGCTCGGGTTCGGGGGCCTGGCATGGGAGGCTCATGGCTGGGTTGCCGGTTTGGGCAGGCCAGTCGGGTGTTCTGGCGCCTTGGGGGTGTGATTGCGATTGCAGCCCCCGGGGTACCTAACCTCCACTTGCGACGTGGGCGTTAACCGGAATTTATGACGCACTTGAGTGGAGATCCGAAGTAGATGATATTCAGTAAAGGTGGTTTAAGAAAAGAATGTGAAACAATGGCTTAAAAAATACAAAACGTAGGGCGATTTGCCACCGGTGATTGAAAATTTTGCCTCTTTAAAATTAAAGGCTTTGTCGGCAAACTTCTAGAGGCGATATCTTCCGTTTTTCTGCCGTCTTTTTTTTTTTTTAATTTTAATTAGCAACATGAGTTTGTTAAATATATATTTTTTTGTAATACAGTAGAAGCTCTCTTAACGGACACTCTCGTAAGCGGACAGCTCTGCTTACGGCCGCCTTATTTGAAACCCAGCTTTAACTCCCATACAAACTCTGTATTTTTACATTCTCGTAAAGCGGACATTCCCGTAAGCGGCTGCGGACACTTTCAGAGATTACGACTTAGACTTTTTCTTTGTTTTTAAGCTCCTGTAAGCGGACACCCAATAGAAAATCCTATTAACAACCTATGTATCTTGTTTTTATCAATGAACTTCACATCGCTGTTCGTCACAATGATTTTACAGTGGTTACAGTACCATATTTCAGTGTTTGTTTTGTTGTCATCCACGTCCGTGCAGTTTTTGCTAGCTGGGTAAGCTCCCGTAAGCGGCCATCTATCCCCTTCAATTCTAGTGGCCGCTTACGAGAACCATTCTCGTAAGCGGCCAGCTCCAGTTACGGACACTTTTTTCGCGTCCCGAGGATGTCCGCTTACGAGAGCTTCGACTGTATAGTGAGTGATTTGCGACTTTTCTGTTACTACCCTTGGACCAAGGGGAACAATTTATAAGTAATATATCAAACACGAGAGGCAGTGTTTCATCGGGATATCCAAACACCGAGAAGAGAGTTGAAAATACGACGCGCAGGGGAGTATTTTTGAAGAATTTGGGGGTGTTTGGAGAGCGGATGAAACTGTTGAGTGTTTGATATATCCCCCAAAAAAAAAAAAAAAAAAGAAAAAAAAAAAAAAAAAAAAAAAATAAAATTATTTTAATTTAAATTGGTTCCAACCCCCCTCCTTTTTTTTTTTTTTTTTTTTTATTTTTTTTAAATTTTTTTTAAAAAGTTTATCTGGTTGATCCTTGACTAAACATACAGTGGGATCTTCGCTCGTTTCATTTGCTTGACACCTGTCCGTCACTGGATCAGTGTCACGTGATTTTCAACAACAGTGGTGACGTCATGTACGGAGGTAAGAAAATATGTTAAAGTTTTGGACTGCTGATTAATCCCCCAAAAAATTTTATCTGTTTACATGGCCTTTTCAGGGTTCCTACGCACCTTGAAAGTCCTAGAATTTGAAATTCAACCTTAATCATTCGATCGGGATCGGGCCACAGGTTTCGTCAGACTGACGTCAACCCTCGTAAAACAAGTTGTTGATTTTAGGCCTTGAAAGTGCTTGAAAAATGGACTTGGTAGTTGAACGTACGGTATATAACCTAAAAATACACCAAGGTTTATGTTGTATTCACTTGTTATTACTATGACACTTCCAACAGAGGGACTGTTATTATATTACCCAGAAAGAGCTTTTCTTCCAATTGATTATTCAAGTACATTTTGATATTCACCCTGAAGAATTTTTAATACGTTCAAACCGTTTTACATAATAAGTAGTGTTTGTTATTTTTCAGTTTTGTGTCCTTAATAAAATGGTTCTTGCATTTTTTAATGAAACGGTCTTGCACGTTTTTGAAATTTGAATAATGGAGCTCTCGTTTTTATACATCAATATTTTTGTAGGGCGTTTTCCAACGCCCCAAAAGGGGATTGTTACGCATTTATATTAATTTTTTCAAAATTTTTAAAGGAGTTTTGTAAAGGGTTTTTTTTTTTTTTTTGTTATATTTTGGTTTGATATTATTGGTAAGCAACTAAAAAAAAAAAAAATTTTTTTTTTTTTTATAAAAAAAAATTTTTTTTTTATTTTGGGAAAAAAAAATAAGAAAAAAAAAAAAATTTTTGTTTTTTTTAAAAAAGAGCGAAAAAAATTAAAAAAATAATTTTTTTTTTTTTTTTTTTTTTTTTTTTCCCCCCCCGCCCCCCGCCCCGGGGGTCTTTATTTTTTTTTTCTAAAATATAATTTTTTTTAAAAAATATTTTTTTTTTTTTTTTTTTCCCAACAAAAATATAAATTTTTTATATTTAAAAAAAATTATAAAAAACCCCAAAAAACCCTTATAATACAAAAAAAAATATATTAAATATATATTTCTTATAAAAAAAAATTTGTTTTGGGGGGGTGATTGGTGACTTCGTAGTTCTAAACAATGAGATCATGTGCTTGCAAAGAAATTTTGTGACCTCGAAAAGTCCTTGGATTTTGTTTGGCTAAAACTGCGCGATCCACTTTTGAGGGTTTGATGCAAAACGAACCCTTCTCTGAAAAGTATCTTTTGATTTCCCTTTTAGTGAAACACCAGTCCGATCCACTGGAAATACCGCTGGCCTCCAGTTTGCTGGGACCATTTGAGTCATCATTTAGAACGTTCGATGCGACAGACTACCAACCTATTGGTGAGTTTAAATATTGCAGAATAATCTCTTTTAATTTCAAGAGTGGGTCTCGATCGACTATCGAAAGTACAGCTATGTTTTGGCTTTGGGTTTGCGCCTGCTGGGTGTTTTTAATTGGTTAATTGTAACGTGTCTTGACCTATCAGAGCAGACGAGGTGTCTTGGCTCAGGCGCGTTTTCCAGCGCTCGACTCGGGGACCGATATTTTTTTGTCCCATGCTCGAGTCATGTGAACACTTCATCTCATAATACCGAGCATACCATCAAACACAACTGATGAACGACATGCGATCCAGCAGATGCGGACGCGTGTCACACAACCAGAAAACGGCCCAGCTCACACGAGTCCCGAGCCAGTTGGTAGAGCGCCCAACCGGATCTGGGAGGCCATGGGTCGACCCGTCGGGGACCGATCTTGTCCCATGCTCGTGTCATGTTGAACACTTCATCTTCATTATTTATTACCGAGCTTAAAATTTACCATCTTCTATTATTTACATGGTCAAAAGTGTCGAAAAAATATTAACACTCATGTTGCCCCTCCGCACCCCTTTGCAATGCAATTATGTTGTGAACATAAAAAAAAATGAAATGAAATGAAATAAAAAGAAATGCATAAAAATGATCGATTTAATGAATGGGACCTCTCGAATATCTCGAGAATTCAAAATTGTTATCTTTTAGTTTGTTTGTTAATTACTTATTTATTTATTACATCTCGTTAAAACGAGAAGTGCGTCGTGAAGTTAACTATCTGTACTTTCCGTTCTTTCAGCGACAATCGACGTCAAGAAAACGATCTTTGACTTGTGCACAGATGTAACTGACAGTTTCGTGGCCGTTATTGAAGTAAGCTTGTCTCAGATCATTTGACGTTGTACGGTGTAGCCTCTGCCCTTTTACCGACATGCTCAGTGGCTAGACAGACAGGCAGACAGACAGACAGACAGACAGACAGACAGACAGACAGACAGACAGACAGACAGACAGACAGACAGACTTGAACCAACTTTAATATTCCAAAATGCCCACCGTTTTTTTCAGAACCAGGCCAGCACAGACGAGAGTGTTTGTCGTGTGTATGAAGTTGGGAGAATGCGGAGGGCTGAGGATGAGGACGAGCAGGTAAGAGAAGTATAGGGGGTCTGGTACATAGCTTGTAAAATGCTTTAATTTGAGATTTTGGTTTTGTTACACCTTTATCTCAATGCGTCTGCATGCTTTATTACTAACACTAGTGCACGTTAAATGTTATTGTCGAAATAAGCCATTCCAAAAAAAAAAAACAGTTCAGTTTTTACGTGATTTTCAGACGTCAGAAAATTTCCGAAGATCGGAAAATTCGTCTTTACCCGGTTTTCCAGCCATTCACGACTTATAAAAACGTAGATGTCCCCGATTCTCTGGGATGGTCAGAGATTCGGAAAATAGAAACGTTTCTATTTACCTGACGTGTACCAGATCAGCGATCGATCCCGGCTTATAAAAACAGACAATATAACGACCTTATACGTTTTTGACTCGTTTGCTTTAGTACTACTAACTTCTAAGATTGGAGCAAGCCTGCAAACAAGCTTACAAATTCAAGAAGTATACCCTATAGAGCAAGCTCGAGGTGATCGCCAAGTCGACACTTCTTTACAGTATAGTAGGACCATCTGAGACCGTCGGAAGACAAAAAGAACAAAAAAACAGGAAATTCCCCGTCCTGCTAAGTCAAAAAGGTGACGTCGCCTCTTTGTGTTGTATTCCTTCTTTGTCGCGCAATTCAGTCTGGCATGGTTGACCATTTTTTTTCTTTACTTGTAGGAATCCGACGAAGGCGGCGAAGAAGAAGATGACGTCGATGATGATGACGATGACAACGATGATGACGATGATGATGATGACGATGACATAGAAATCATGATTTCCGGAGATGATGATGATTCGGATGATGATAGTGATACTGCAGTTTTTTAAATGGCTTCAGACTGAGCGTGAAGGTTACATATAACACGCGAGGGATGTGAAAGAGCAGGAAAGGAGTGTAGATCAGAACACAGCGCGAATATCCACGTTCGGATTTTTATGATCTCATCTTAAACAAAGCAGTTCAAACTGTTGTCTATTTTTCCATGATTTTGAGAAGCTCAAAAACGGCCACTGGAATACCGAAAACCCAAAAGAATCGGTTTAGTTTTGTTGAGCAGTACTCAAAAAAAAAAATCAAATCCATCTGAAAGTTAAAAGGACCAACGAGAAAAAATCTCAGAGAATACTTCTCAAGATTTGAGAAGCTTAAAAACGCCCCCTCCCCCCTCCCCCTGCAATTCCGTAGACCCAAAAGCAATGGTTTAGTTTTGTTGAGCAGTAGTCGAAAAAAAAATCAAATCTATCTGAAAGTAAAGAAGACCAACCGGAATAGAAATGGGTTATAGTGGCAATGGACTCGGAAACGTAAGGCTGACGTTTTCAAATTTGTTTCATTTTGTTTTTTATCAATCTCGAGGCTGGGTACAGAAAATGCAGTTCACCCCCTTACAATCACTCAGTCCTTATTTAGCAGTCAAAGAGGACGTCACTGAGAATAAAACAAAAATGCCTGTGAATAATTTTTATTTATTGATAATGTGAAACAACTTGCAATTTTTCTATTTTAAGGGAGAGGGAATTTTTATACACGTTCTGAATAAATAAACTCCTTGTACTAAATCATTTCTGCTCATTGTAGTTTTTGACAAATCAAGTAGATGAGCTATTCCAAAGATTTTGCAACAAATGGTTTTGTTGACGTACGGTCTTTTACAAAGAGGCGCAGGCTAATTCCTTTCGTATTGAGACACTCATACGATCACTCGCTTACTCATTTACTCTCTCTCCCTCGCTCGCTCATGCACTCGCTCAATACGCCTTGGAACACCAGTGTTTCTAAGGCCCTGTTCACACTAACCCGGGTAAATTTGAAAACGCATTTGTTTTTAATTTCTCGGGATAGGCCAACCGTCCACACTGAAACGGCGTTTTCGCTCTCCGAAAACGGTATTTTTCAAAAACGCTCTTCAAAGTGGGGAAAATTTAAAAACGCCTGCTAGGTGGTGTAGTGTAAGACCGCGAAATCGCGCGAAAACGGGACTTTTTGAAAACACTGACGTCAAATAGTCATGTGATGCCTGTCAAAGCAAAAGGTTAAAATAGCTTAACAATAGCTCTGTGCATGCGTAATAACTCTCCGTGCAATTAAGCGTCTCATTTTCAAATTTACCCGGGTCAATGGGGACGGAAAACATCAAATTTTTACACGGCGTTATCAAATTTCTCCATTTTCAAATTTACCGGGGTTAATATGGACAGGGCCTTATACTGATGTTAAAAATCGTACTAAATGAAGGTAAAACTGACTGTTTGCATGTTTAGCTAGCTTCAGCCCCCGACCGGGGACGCGCGACCGGCGAACGCAGAGAGGGCAAAGAGGGAGCCAACCACGTGGCCACAACCCACGCCCAGCCACGCCATGGTGAGCGGGCCCGCGGACCGCCGAGGGGACGGGGCGGGAGAGCGCACCCGGGCAGTGTGGATGGTGCCTCAGTTGGCTTTCATTTTGACGAAAGCCTTACAAACAAGTTTCATAGCAAATTGTTGGGTGGTCTTGTAAAGTTGGCAAATTAACTGTCGGTCATGGCCAGTAAAAAAAAAAAGAAAAAAAAAAACAGAAAAAGAAACAGAAGCCATTCTTATCATCTGGAAACTTCTTTTCATATAGCAACCGGAAACCGCGCATGAAAAGCCTCAAGCAATCAGGATAGAATGCGAGAAACCAAACTCAATATTTAAACTCAAAATAACGCTGTCAATTAATGATAAATTAACCATTAAACAGAAGAAAGTAGACGCGACAACGTCACGTTTCTCTCTCATTAATCCAAATTTTTAATGGTATCTTCGCGAAAATTCCGGAATGAAATGGAATCCATATAAAGTTTACTAGGGAGCTACGCTTTTAGGCTTGCCTGAATCGAGTATATTAAACCAAGAGAATAAGAAAAGAATTATTTATGCAATTTTGGTATAGGCCATAATATTATAATTTTACACTCGTCCAAAGAGGAATCAACACAAGCTGTTAACTGTCTAACCTAAAACATTGTTGACACTTTCTGATACTAGCTCGACAATATCAATACCACACCGTCCAACTTTCCGTTCACGGTTTATGTTGCACCTAACCTAACGTCTGTTGTGAAACATTTCCATTTTTTTAATGTTTTGTCATCGGTTGCTAAGCATGATACCTGTATAAAAGGGAAGTTGCCACTTGGCCTTTTGCAGCAAATGGACTCGTAACCTTTATAGTTCTGCAAACTATTGTTATTTCGACCTGGAGTATTTCTAAACCCCCTGGTTGGGATGTTAGCATTCTATCGTCAGCATTAAATTCGCCGGTAACCATGTATACACCTGGGTGAAGAGTTGCACTTAAGCATGAGAATAAAATGTCTAGCGCAAGAACAATAGTTTTCATGTTGACGGTCAGTGCCCAAATTTCTCGGCGGGGTTTTATAAGCGTACCCGGGACCCTTCAATCCGGAGTCCAATTTCGCGCTAACCGTTAAGGACATTTTTTATTTCGACAACCGAAATCGTTTTTTTTTTTTTTTTTAAATTTTGAAAATTTTTTTTGAAAAAAAATTTATTGTTTTTTTTTTTCCCTTAAAAATTTAAAAAAAAAAAAAATAAAAAAATTTTTTTTTAATTTTCTCCCCCAAAAAAAATTTGCTCGCCATCTTAAAGTCCCTTCATAAACAGTAAAGCTGCCTGATTATGCCTTTCACTGCTTGTCTTACCTCCCTGATTTTCCAACAGTAAAAGATCGGATTTAGAGATGAGTTTAAGCACACTAGAGTTATAGCACTCATCATGGCCATAACGTGTTTTATTCCATTCGCATCTAGCATGGCCGCAATGCCCCACGGAGCATAGCACACAACTAATGCCAACTGCACCCACATTATGGTGGAAACTGACTTTCTGTATCTTGCTATGTTTAGTGGAATCCCTTCTCTGCTCCGTTGTCGGCTGGGGGCACTGTTGTTTACTTGGGCTTGATGGTGTCGTAGTGTAAGGTGGATCTTTGTGTAACAGAAGATCGAAGTTACCAGACAAAGTATTGATCCAACAGAAGATACCTTATCAGAGATATCTCTTCTCCACACCCAGAGCCATCCAATTGAAGAAGCTATTAGCCAAAAACAAGTTATTACTCCACGAACTCGCCGTAATGTTACGACATGCCTGTATCTCAGTTCCAGCAATAGTGCGAGAAGTCTGTCCACACTAATTGCAGTCAAGGTTGCCACAGATACGGTACATAGTGTCATACCCAAAGATCCATAAGCGTTATGAACGTAGTATAAAATATTCGCGTTAATATTTATCTTATGAGACATGATGCGGGTAGCATAGAGTGGTTGTATAATAAGACCAACGCAAAGATCAGTGACCGCCAGACATCGGAAGAAAAGTTTTGTCGAAGGATGAATAGAAAAGACATTCTTCAAAGCAAAAAGGATCAGAGTATTGCCCGAAGTTGCGGTGATGGAGAGGAAAATGTGCAAAGCTGACAAAAATTCAGCTACGTCTGCTGGTGGCACGCTGAGTCCTTGGTTCTGTTTGCTTGTGTAGTTTCCATCTACATTATCATTAGCCATTGTTCTTGGGCTGTCAGGAAATTAAACTTGCATTGGAGAAAGCTTGAAGTAATAGAAACTAGTTGCTTTGAGGAAAAATCAGCTTGCACTTTTCTTAGTGAGATGTTTATGTTCACTTGATTATGTCGTGCCGTTAAAAAAAAGGATTTTGGTTCAAGTTAGGTGGTTTTAAAACCCGAATGGGCTTGACTTCAGAATGAACCAGAAATATATTAGACCCCTGCGCGTCCTGAAAAGACCTATGACTGGCGTACTTCAGTGTAGGCCCCCGCTTTTGAGGAATTGCTGTTGTCGCTAGTGAACGAGTGGGAGAAGTTCTAGAAAAAAAATGTTGCAAAAGACTGATTTTAGGCCCGGCAAAACGACGAAACATATTTCCAGATGTGTTTCTCGTTTTGCTATTGTTCCATACCGCGCGGAAACACGAGATGTTTCTACCCTGCAGATGAAGCAAGTTTTGCTTCTTGGAGACAAAAAAGGACGCTGAAAACAATGCATCACGTATGGCAAAACTGGGAAACATTGCGAAAACATGCGCGAGCTTGGAGTGTATCTGGAAACATGTTTCCTTGTTTTGCCAGGCCTTTTTTGTACCCAGAGCAGCTGAAGCGGAATTCATTCATCTTCAGTCGTTTATTATTATTTTTTTTGTTACAGAACTTTCTATAAATCTCAAAAGATTTTAATGAAGCTTTGGTTTAGCCATGTAGACCCATAGAATAAATTTTGTCGCTTGCATTAAGTTTTTTAGCGAGTATTTGGCAAAACGTAATAAAATAATAAAATAGACTAAACTCATCTGTGACACTGTCCCTCAAAAGACTTCTCTCCCCTCCCCAGTCCTTTTAACGCCAACCCTCACGCGGACGATCTTACTTTGCAAACTACTGCTACTCCTGGATTCAAATCATTTATTTTTAATCAATCGCCTTTCCTCTCGTTTGACTCTATTTTATTCACAACTCCTGAATCAAATTGTTTTAAGGTAACATTCATTTGTAAAGTAGCTGACTGGTGGGCAGAAGGTCAAGCACTCGAATCCTTTTGGGGGATGTTGAAGATTATTCTTCAAGCAACTTGTGACATTGATGGATATCTTTCTATGTTTTGTCTATGGACCGGGCGACGAATACGTTAAGTGGTCAGCAACTTTCACAAACTCAAAATCTATTGTACTTAACCCTTGCTGTTCACCTGGTCAATTAGTGTTGGGTGGCGAGCGCCTATGTTTTCTCGCCATTTTTGTCAGTACCCTTTAGTTAATTTACTCCTTTGGGAAATTAAAAGACACCATGTGATCAACAAATGTTTTACGTTTACAACTTAATAATAATTCAACATTCTGATGCTGAGGTACTTTATTAAAAATGTGCAAGTTTTTATAATATTAATGTGAATGTAATTTTACACTTCTAACTTCTTTTTACCTATGTAAATCCAAGACAGCCCACTAGTTATGACGGTTGGATTTTTATTATTTTATATACTATATTTGTTTGCGTTTCTCGTTTGGGCTGAATAAAACGATCTTAAGAACTGTATGGAGTTTTGTAATGACGAGTACCGGCAGTTTCTTTATGAAAGCGGTTAAGCATGTTCTTACAAAGGTGTGTCTTTATTTTCCTCCTGCGGCTGTGTTCGCACTGTAGTTTCATGGCCATTGTTCAATGTCTCATTTCCTTGTTGCTCATCTTATTCTCGGCTAGCCCCATTTTGTCCTTGTTCGACATTAGCTATGACTCCAATCTGCCTTAGTCCAAAGATTTTCCTTTCAAGTTCCTCAGCTTGTGCAACAGTTTTTCTTGAAAGCAACTGAATGAAAGCTACGCGAAAATATCTTATTCTAACAGCGTAAATCAACGGATTAAATAACGAATTCAGTACTGGCAGTAAAATTACAAGAGACAAAAGGACATGACCTATGTGAGCAGGGATACTGTTCTTAAAGGATATAAAAATAACAACACAAAAACCAGCTGGAATATAGGTCATTAAAATTGCAAGCAGTACAATAGTTGTCGTGTGAAAAGCTTTCTTGTTCTTGAGTATCTTCTCCTTGGCTTCTAAGGAAACTTGGTTAGCCGCAATTTGTTTCTCGTTGCGGCGGACTTCCTTGAATACAGCAACATTAAAGTAAACTATTGTTATTAAATAGAGAGTTAGCATTATTAAAACTGCTATAATTATCGCAAAGTCTACGACAGTCTCGAAGAGTTTTTCTATGTGAAGGAGGTTCGCCACAGCCCAGGCCAGACCAGAGGCAAGGATGATACGACCTTCTGTTACGAGGTTCTCGTATGCAAAGGGGTGTTTGATCGCGACATAACGCTCCGCACTTATTAACAACAAATGATTTAGGGACGTGAAAAGACATGTTTGGGTAACAACTATTGGTATCTCGCTTAGACTACAAAACATGTCTGCCTCACCTTTGAGAATTAAGGTTGAGCTGGCAATATGTAGAGGTTGAACAACTAGTCCAACGACAAGGTCAGTTGTGGCTAAACAGGCGAGCGCTACGTTAGACTTGGTGCGAAGCTGTCGTTTGGTTTTCACTGCCACCATCACCAGGATGTTCAGCAAAATGATGAAAGGACAGGTGAGAGCGTTAACGACGATTCTGACGATAAATACAGCGGGAAGATCTGGAGAAATCTTCGCAGGATTTAATGGAAGATATGCGAAATCACAACTAAGTAATGTGGTGTTGTCTGTGGTGTGATTCATCTTTGCTCGAGTAACCAAGGCTTTGAGAGTTTCTTCACTTTGTGTTTTTGAGATGTTTTCCTCGCGTTTTGTGTCTTCTTCTTTGTAAGTTAAGTTCGATCGCTAATTTCCTTGGAAGAATTATTTGAAGAGTTTACATTGGTCAAAATGGTGCTATGTTTTTCCGCGATAGCGATAATACTTTAAGTATTAATTATTCTTATTAAGTATTACATCAGTCGAGGCCCCCGCTTTTGATGGAGCATCGTTGTCGTATTTAAATGAGTGGGAGAAGTTCTAGAAAAAAAAAATGTTGAAAAAGACTGTTGTTTAGGCGGGAGGAAACATGTTTCCCGAGAATTGTTTCTTGTTTTGCCATGGTTCCATACCGCGCGGAAACACGAAATGTTTCTTCCCTGCAGCAGAAGCAAGTTTTGCTTCTTGGAGACAAAAAAAGACGGCGCTTAAAACCAATGCCTCACGTTTGGCAAAACTGGGAAACATTGGGAAAACATGCGCGAGCTAGGAGCGTATCTGGAAACATGTTTCCTTGTTTTACCAGGCCTTTTGTGTACCTAGAGCAGCTGAAGCGGAAGACATTCATCTTCAGTGTCGTTTATTTTTACTTTTTTTCTGCGCGGGCAAACGTTCGAGTTTTCCATGGCAACTCATCCATTTCATTCCCCATCAATTTGTTTTTAATATTAAAGAATTTTTCAGCTCGGAAAATGAAACCCGGGTAAGACGTCTGCCTAATCTATTATTTGCTTGCCAGATCACGCATGTAAAGCATCATTGGCAAATATCTTGAAAGAATGCCATTGACATTAGGGGGGGGGGGGGGGGGCGAGCACAACTGAACCCATATATATATATCGTCATGGTAACCAAAGTTTTAAGTTCATATTGTGAAACACTTCTAACAGAGTGTTACGTACTGCAAAGTATCAGAGACTTCCGATACAAATTGTCGAAAATATAACTAGTATTACTTGTTCCTTTCAATCTCAGTTTAGTTGCATTGCGTGTAGAGATATTTGGTGGATTTCCATTCAAATGGTACACATTTTCTAAATATATCTCAGTTAAAAAACTCCCGACTTTTTGCGAACAACGCAATCAAAATATTAATCACGCAGCTAAATTTGTTGATTTCCGGATTTACTTTACAGCGCACACCTACTTTCGAAAAAAGTTTTCGTCTGCAAATTTTCTGCGAAAAATCAGCCAGGCCTTATGAAGCCAGACCACGTGATCTAATGATGTCACGCGTCTCGATCTCTCCCATGAAACACCACAAGCAGTAAATGTCACACAATATTCACAACATCTGGGTTCTTCTTTGGAGTTTTTTTTTTTATGAGAATGAACTGCGTAACCTGTTTAACTTCGGAGCAAGTGTTATGGAGAACCTTCGTCTTCATCTCATAGACCTCTCTAGGAGATTAGAGCAAGATTCAAAAGATGATGTGACAGACTACGTGTTGTATTGATTGCAACAAGTAGACTAAAGAAGCTCATCATTTGTCAAGGATAGCGGTCAGCATGCCTGGAAATGTATTCAAAGATATGCAATCCTAAAAAGTGAAAAGCAGGTGACAGGCCTACACAGACTCTTACTTCGAAATTCCTGACATTGGTACAAAGTAAGCCGTTCGGTAAAATTGGATTTGGTCGTCCAATTTATTTTGATCGACGCTTCAAAGGTGTTTAGAAAGGACCCTATGCTCTGTCAGCTGTATTGTTAGGAGGCGCTTTATTAGGTCAAGGTGGCTCGTAATAGTTAGCCGTTTTAGTTTGCGTCCAGTTTCCTTGCGATTCTTATCCCGCGGTCAACAACCGAAGAAAAATGCAAAAATAGAGGGCTGTAAACAGTCTAAGGGCGAGCTGGGGCTGGGGCCGAGGAAACCCATGGGTTGAACAGAGGAGCAGGAAAGTAAACTTCAAACAACTGCGCATGCCTTAGTTTTGCGAGTTACGTAAATCTTTGTGAGCAAAATCCCCAAAAAATAAAATACAATTAGGGGAAGTTAATCTTGGAAGGAAAATGATGTCAACAGATCGGAGAACATATTTTGGACAAATATAATACCACGTCTATTGCTAATTTGCACATTAGGGACTCATTTAATGCTCAGAACACAATATTTTGACAAACGGCTGTCAATAGTCAGCTTATATTTCCTTAAAACGCCAAGTTGACAATAAATCAGGTATCTAACAACTACCTCGTTCCCAGGGTGACATGCGATTAAAATCAGATAAAGCAAGTATTTTTTAACTTCTTTTATTTGGCAGTATAAAGTGTCTTCTACGCATTTGAGTCGCCTGCCTTTCAAATGCTGTCAACGACTTATTCCTCGCGAAGCGAGGCCGAAGGCCGAGCGTAGCAGGGTGTATAATTTTGTCCCTCAAAGGGCTCAGGCGGGATGAAATCTCGTGTGGAGTTTACGGTCATATATATTTATTTATTTGTGAGCTTGGTGTGTGGCGGAAATGACGTCACACGGCCGCCGCGCGCTGGTGGCCTAATGGTAAGGCGTCGAACTTGAAATCAGATCTTCGGGACTGAGGGTGGGGGTTCGAATCCGGCTAGAGTTTTTTTTTAGTATTTTTTTTGTGGGTTCGAATCCTGAGCCTTTCATTTTTATCGTTTTTCTTTTCGGATTTAAATAACACTGATTTCCACATAATACTCCCTCAACCCCTATTCAGGCTATAAACTGCTGGTGTTGAAAACTGTTCATTGTTGTATGAAAATTTGCCATTTCGTTCTGAGCCCATTGTTGCTGATGTAAAGGCTAATCGGGATTTCTCCTTTTATTGGAAAGATAATCATCTCTGTTTAGTTCTTGTCTGTTGCTGTAATTGTTGTTGTTGTCTACGCGTGGCGCTATTTTCTCGAGCAGACTGTAATCGAATATTTCTCTCCTCCTCCGATTCTTATTGTAAGCGCGCTGCATCACTTTCCCTTCTTAATTGTAATCTATCTTGTAGCTGTTCAGTTGATTCTTCTAAAAGTCTGTCTATATAATTTTGTCTCAGTAATTGTAATCTCTGTATTCTTGTTTCTTCAGCTTCTGTTTGTATTCTATCCGCGGCATTTTGTCGAAGTATCTGTAATCATGCAGTTCGTTGTTGTTCAGTTTCTGTTTGTATTCTGTCCGCGGTATTTTGTCGAAGTCTCTGTAATCGTGCAGTTCGTTGTTGTTCAGTTTCTGTTTGTATTCTGTCTGCTGTATTTTGTCCGTTACTAGGCAACAATAACCCAGAGCTTCGCGAGGCCCTGCGAGTCACGTATTACTAGTAATCTTAAAAGACTTGTTAAATTTACAAAACAGCATAATAAGAAAAACGAACTAGATCGAACTAGCCTAAATCGATAATTCGAGATAATTGTTCAAGAAAAAGCTTAAGTCACACTTAAAATACAATTAACTATTGACAATGCTCAACGTTCATGTACACTAGATCAGTCTTGTCTGCAAAACCTAAAACTTCTTCCTTTGGAAATGAAACCATAGGAAAGTTCTTTTAATGGCGGCGATGCCATTTCGCTATTACCATAGCAACAGGAACTATAGCTGACTGGCTGAAAGTGTCTGTGATCGGCTGATTCGCACACGGTGAAGTCTTCTCTGGTTAAACTGGCCTGGTTACCATGGAAATGGTCTGATTCTGGCGCCAACGAGTTCCATAAGGGTTCACTTTCGTTTGGTGGCTCAAAGGTGGGTGTGAGTGGACGGTCCAGCACTTCGTCGTCTTCCAGGTTTCCAAAGATATGTGGCAGCTCTTTTGCGATGGAAAAGGAGAACGGGAACTCATCAGCAAGAAATCTGGAATCAGCAACAGCGGCCTGTTGGATATCCGGCTCAACAGGGTTTACTGGAGGTAGCGAGTGGTGCACAGGGTATGATGTGGCTACAGTCTGCTGGGCAACGTAATTGGTCTGCGGCTGCTGCTGTCGGATTCCGTGCAATGGACCAGGGAAGGGCGGATAGGCCTGTTGCACATGAAGAGACTGCTGTGGATACACTCGTGTTCCATAGGAGCAAGCAGCAAAGGACTCCGTCACGTGACGCGATACTGGCGCAAATGGAACGGTGGCCGGAAACGAAGTGGAAGGCAGCGGCTGTGATGGCACTTGCAGCTGTGTAGGGAACTGTGGGAAGCGACTGAAGCTAACCGTCCTCTTAGCGGTCAGCTTATGTGAAGTCTGAATCGAAGACGCTCCTGGGAGGACTGGGCAGGATCCCGACGGACCAACAGCGCCTTTTTTCTGCTCTTTCCTCCACTTCTGTCGACGGTTACTGAACCAGATCTAAGAGTAATAAAAAAGAAGCACGCGAGATATTGAAGCGCAAAAAAAGTATCACTAACAAGGGATATGTTAACGTTTCGTAAACAGAGACACATTAATTTTGGTCATGCAATCTTTTTTTATTATTTTCTTAAATTAGGTTTCGAAAATGAATTAAAACAAGATGTTTTCGGAGCATTTTGTGACACCATCTCATGTATATATAACCTGCGATCAGACGTTCTTATACGCAAGAAAACAGAACGCCTAATCGCTTGTTAGTATATACACAAACTCAATCGTGTTTTATTCTTAAAACGATCCATCTCATAATTACATAATAACATTGTTGCTTATAGATTTTTAAAAGGTATTCGGCGTATTCCTTGTATATTCGGCGTATTCCTTGTATAAAAAAAAAAGCACTAGTTCAGAATTACCTCTTGTTCTCATATATATTTATATTTATGTGATTTATATTTTGTGATTGTATAAATATTAACTAAAGTATTTTATGGTTTTCAACTTTGGCATTTACATTGCAACTGGATTAGTAAGGCTCCAAAGTTAGGTATCTCCAAAGAGGATCCAGAATGTTGACTTATCTTATTTTCCCAAATGTAAACATTTTAAATCAATTTTAGAAAATAAGAACCTGTTTCCACATTTGAGGCGTAATAGGTCCGTTTGAAAAGGGGGTATAATTGGCAAAATTTAACCTAACAGATTCTTAAACAGGTTGTTAAATGTTAGGGTCTTATTTGCGGGTTTTTACTTTACGAACCTACTAGAAATAAGTAAGAGAGCAGCAAGTGTTTAGACATACCTGTACTTGAGCGATGTTTATGTCAAGTTTAACAGCCAGTGTGTTTTTCTCTTGGCGACTTGGATACTTCGTCGTTCGGAACTTAGCTTCAAGCGTCGCTTTCTGATTGGAGGTGAAGTCTGTTCTTTTTTTTCGGTACGACCACATGGTCGCGGGTAAATCAACGTCAATTCGGTTTGGAAGGAGGTCTACAAGAAAGAGAAAAAAAGGTTAGTAAGAGAGCTTGATAGACACGAAATGCGAATTTTAAAAACTCCAAATGCTTCAACTGATAAATATTGCGTTTTCGTCGAAATTGAATACGCGTGCGCAATATGAAGACGTATGGTGGATTTTCACAGACGCGTTATTCTTTTTACGTTCGTTTATGTGCGTGAAAAAAAATAGAGACAATGCATAAACGACTTGCGTATACGTTAACGAAAGTTGCTCACAAAAACATCAATTATGACGTCCAAACCTTGTTCCATTCCTTCCATTTCAGTGCGCAGTCATTCAAAAACGTTTTCGTGAAACCTTCGGAAATCTTCGTTTACCTGCTGTAATTTGCGCTTTGAAGCTCGGAAAGCAAAAAAAATTCTTAAATTCACTCAATAATGAATAGTTCTAGTGTTTGGTAGGTTAAAATGGCATTTTGAAATTTCTGTTCATTTGACACCAGGTAGACAAGGAATCAGAATTAAACAAGAACTCTGACTGCATGCGCTATGTTAATAAAGAACACCTCAATTGATAAATTTAGGCTAAAAGGGCAATGTCACGGTATTTTTTTTTAGTTATTTTTGGATTACAAGGAAACCTTGGAATAACAATTTTCTAACATAGAAAAACAACATAGGAGTAATAAAAACGCGAAAGAAAACAAGGATTGTTTCGACTGACGAAGATTAAGGCGGATAACATGTAACAAACTCGAAAAAAAAAAAACTTGCCAAAGCGATAATAAATGATTTTTAGAGTTAGGGTCTGTTTATATGGAGGAGAGTTATCCCTGGTAGGAGGGTTACCCTCCATACCGAGCCACCCCGGGCGAGAGAGCTTTTCATGCGTTTCTTTATAAATAGCTGCGAACCGTTTATATGAGAAATTGCAAAGTTGACTCGGGGGGCAGGGTGACCCTGGGTGGAGGGTCACTCGCTTTGAAGGGAGGGTGACCCTGCGGAGCGAGCCAACTTTTTTCCATATAAACAGTTTGGTTATTTTTGCCTCGCCTGCCAGGGACAAGTTGACACATACAGAGCATGCGCAAACGCTAAAATCAGCAAAAACAAAAGTGCAGATAAATTGAAATCGAAGTCGGCGGTAAATTAGTCCAAAAAATGGTCTTGGTCGACGATTCAGCGTTCCTGATTTTAGAAAAAGCAGCCAAAATAGATGTTTCAAAACAACTCTCGCCAGTCCTTTAAACCGAGAGGGCCAAGTTTTGGCTCGGTCAACAGGGACAACTTTCTCATCTAAACGCTCGGCAAAAGATGGCTCGGGGGAGAGGGTAACCCTCCTACCAGGGACAACTCTCCTCCATATAAACAGGCCCTTAAGATCAATTTACGGAATCAAAAATCTTTTCCTTTACGCTCCAATTAACCCTTGTACGAGTTTAATGTTAATTTACGAACGAACCACAGCAGTTTTAAGAGAAAGCAAAGGTGGTCTCCCGAAATTAGGATTAAGCTCAGTAATACTTAAAGATCTACATGGCAGTTTATATCATGAAGTTAACTGACAAGTTTTAGCATAACCCAGAATCCGACTTTTTGCCTTGGCAAGTTAGCGCGGTCTTATCTTCCATAAACTGTTCTGGGAGCGCGTGCGAGTAAATCCCAAACCAAAAATCCCAAAAAACAAACTACTTTTAATGAACTTTTTTGTTTAATAGATCGGTCTCTGGGTTATGCTAAAACAATTAGACAGCTCGCACTCGGTTTCTATCGTAGTTGGCTCGGGGCTTCGCCCCTCGTCAACTATCAGACGATAGAAATCTCAAGTTTGCGATCTTATAGAAATAGGCCAAATTTCGAAAATCCATCTTTGGAAATATAAAACTCGAAAAAACTGAAATGAAGAAATGCTACCAAAGACAAAGAGGCTTAAAAGTTTAAGATTCTACGCTAAATCGCCTGAATGTTTTAATCCTTTCTGCACAAGTAAAAACTAAACCAGCGACTAAACGTGAATTCACTTCAAAATTTTGTATAAATTGTGCCGCTACTCTCCATCCAAGTAATATGAACACAAAATTACACTTCGTAAAAAAAACCGATCATTCGCTTACCAGGGTAACGTAGACGCACAAGCAGGTGGGTTTCACCGAAGTCTAATCGACGGCTCTTCTTCGTCTTCCAAATCGGCGCTCGGAAGGGTTCGGTGTCCATCGCTCGGGTACACGGCTCATCGAAGTCCAGCTTTCGTTTCACAGAGTCCACTGAAAGAGACTCCTTGGCAAGATTTCCGGAACGAGCAGACATGATTGAAGATTTTTCGTGTAGTGACGCGAGCAGTAGCTTTTTCAAACTGATGAAAACCATTTAGTGACTCAATTTATATCTCTTGCTGGACGCGTGGTGTTTAAAACCCTATTGTTATCAAATTGAAAAGGATTTGAAAAAAGTGAACGCGTTTGTTTACATATTTATTGGCGTCGCTACAAAAAGATTGATCTCACCTTTTTTGAGTGGCTGAGAAGTGACTTGAAAAGAACAATAGATTATCTCAACCTCCCACTTACCAAGCCAAGCATTTGTTGCATTATAAAAAACTAAACGTTATAAATTGACTGATGGAACATTGACCAGTTTTCATTTCACCACTGAAATGCGGGATTTTTGTGTTTTACGAATCAAACAGTTTTGGGCAAATTCCCTTACCTCAGCACATGAAATGCTAGCATCGTGTCAGATTGATTTTACCTCCGAAGTGGCTTGAAAACAGCAACAGATTTTCTCACCCTTATACCTACATACCGAGGCAGTTTTCTTTTTACTGTTTTTGAAATTGAAAAATACATAATATACTTCAAGTAGTGAATAAGTTTGATTATAATTACGAATTGCGGAGTTGTCCAGTTTCGCGCGTCACAAAGTTTCAGGCAAAATAACAATAGATTATCTCACCCTCCGTCTTATCAAACAAAGCTTTTGTTGTCTTTATAAACGCTAAAAATGCTTATTTGACTGAAGAGACTTAACTAATTTTGGCTTGTCGAAATAAGGAATTGTTGAGGAATTGTTAGTTCTTTAAGAAGACCACAAATTCCCGAACTTGGCTTTTGGACCGCGCACGTCAAGATTTTTCGGAAATTGTGGATGGACTTTTTAACGACATTTAGTTTTAGCAGTGTTCTAGCTAGGTTCCTCCAAAAAAAATATCCGTCCTTTAAAGCTTTTTTGTAAGAAAGTTTAGCAGATTAGGCAGATTGTTTTCCGCATATGGTATTGTAATTATGACGAGAGGCTTAGATCGCTTCCCATGCAATTACTAAAAGAAAAAGTGAAAATACTATGTAATGCAATTTTGCTTCAGAGATGATGACAGCATCATGTCTTACTGCGTTCCAAGAATACTTTTTTTAAGGGGGGTCCTTTTTAACTACAGATCGAGAGCAGTTGCTAAGGAATTGCTCAAGATGGTTTTTGGTGCCAAGTTATTTTGGAGTGTTTGGCAATGCTTAACGGTAAATGTTTGGTGGGGAGGATAACTGTATTAAAAAAAATTAATATTGCGCGCGCGTAACTAGTGCCAGTCCCAAACCGCACGCTAGAATTTAAAATACCTAAAACTTTTGAGAGAAAAGTAAAGTTCCGTTTTTTCTTAAAGAATTAGAGATAACCATAGTTCATACTCCTTCGTATGGAATTACCATTTACATGTAAGAATGGGACGCTACTGAGGAAAGTCTGAAAATACAAGTCTTTATTACGCCATAACTTTAATAATAATGCGAGTTCCTAAAAGCCGTATGAATCATTAAGTGCGACTTTCTCCAAAAATCAACTAATATCGCCTTTCGCCGGCACAAATTGGAAAAATCAATTTCGCTCATATTTTGCCCATAGATAGGTCCTAGTGAGAAACGAAACGGACTGCAGCTAGTTTTTCCTTATACAGCTTCCTTTCGTAGAAATATGCAAAAAAAGATTTTGCCCCAATTGGGCTCAAAATCCACTTCCGGTTTGACTGATTTTATTGAAAGTTTGATCACCTTGATCGTTATACTGCAGCTGTTTATTGATATTTCAATAATATTTATAATGTAATTAGGTCTTTATTGTATGACTGAGCGAAAAATAAAACAAATCGAGATTAATTTTTAGCCTGAAACGGGGATAAATCCAAAGGCAAAATTGGCAAATGAGTAGCGAGCGAAATTATGCAGAAAACCCTGCCATATTTTTCTATGTGCGATAACTTAAAATATCGTAAAAACAATTTTTATGGGTTAACTAGACACTTATCTAATAGGATATCCCAAAAAATCTCTGGGGAAAAGGTTTTTAGTGGCCTGCTTTGGCCTTTGTTTATCACTACTTTTGCCGTAAATCAGCTAAAATGTAAACAATTGCGTTACACGGCTTGTCACAATACCCGTAAACAGTTTCACAATTTCTGTATTTTAAATAATCTAATCATTTAAAATACGCAAAAAGGAGTAGACGTCACATGCCGATTGTAAATGGGTACTTAAAGTAAAACCTTTACTTGCTATATTACCCTATAATGAATATATATTTAACCTATCATTGAGGTGTTGCTTTTCCTGCGAGCTGGCTATGCTGTTTACTACTCTTCAGCTGAAATTAAAAACAAGGCAATGTACCACGTTTTGTCTGCTTTTAAACACTTGAAAGTGTATCTACCTTTAATAAGACAATTCAGAAGAATTCAAACGGGCTCAGTTATAAGATCTTTCTTTTTCATGCACCCATCATGACGGAGAGTGTCACTGGGCGCTCTGCTAAACGGGAAATAATTGTCGTTCTTTTATAATTCATAAGATAATCCTCAAAACAACGGATAGGCATACTAGGTTGACATTGAAAAATGCCCCTACTTTCACAACGTTCGTTTATTCATGATCATTGTAGGGTATTAGTTTTTAAATCTAGTGTTATTTTTGTTCTAGTACCGTTCGCTGAAAGTTAGTATTTTCAAATATATTTACGTTAAATCGGTAGACATGTAATTCGGTATACTGGTGAATCCAGCGGAGACAAAACAAAACTGAATATTTTGTTCTAAAATCAGTGCCAACTAGACTCCACCTCCCACTCCATTTTAAAGAAACGAAAGGCGATTGCCCACCTCCCTCCTGCTATCAGGTCACTGATGGCGGTTTCAGTTGCATAAACCGATAAGGCAATTGTTTTCAATGTAAAGCTTGCCAAAAAATCTTATCCTCTTTATGGAGAGCTATAGTTTTGTTTGTGCCACTAAAAATGGGCAAAACGAGGTGAGATTATTGCAACAACTGACTGCGGCAAATCAAAGGCCGGAAGGGAGGTTGAGAAGGTTGGGGGGGGGCGGAGGGAGGGGAGCTTGCAGGGTGGAATTTTAAAAGTTTTCAACAACGTCAATGTATGTAAATTATGCGATTACTGCTCTTACTTAAATAAACATAATCGTCTCCACCAAATGCTGGTATAACGAATTTGTCAATGCTCAAATATTGCATGGAGAGCAGACGACTTATTTGCAAGTTTTCACTAAGCTTGAAATTTTGTACTAAAAATAGCTGGAGCCGGCTGGGGTTAAGGTAACAACTGTCGAAGATAAGAAAACTGAAAGGAGTAGGGAGAGGAGGGGGCTTATCGCTGAGCCCATAACGAGGGCTGACAATAACATTTTACATCCAGTGTCACTGGAGCATTTCTCAGATATTTGTTAAAGGATCCCTGTGCTATGCCCAAGGGAGATACTCGGGATTTCAAGTGACAGAAATGATGGAAGGGGTTTTTGGGGGTTTGAAATTTTTAATTCTGGGAATTGTTTGTCTAGGAAATTTTTTAAAAGTATTTTATGGGTGTTCTGAATAAAGAAGGGATTTTTGGGGGAATAAAAAACAATCTAAACATTCGTGGTGGTGCATTGGTTGGATAGTTTCGCGAATAAAGTACAAAGAAATGTTTTTTACTGATGATTAATCTTGAACGATGGTGTTCCAGTCCTTTGCTTCGCATATAAACTCGAGCGTTCCCCCTGAGTTTTCATTTTTTTTTCTTTATTTGTGTTACCATCATTGCCCCTTTCTGGAAATCTAATGGACAGAAATTCGGCATGGGATATTTTCAGGGTAAATGTTTTTGTCCAGGTATTTTTTAGAGTGTTTTTGGAAGCCCTCGGGTTTTTATTTTTATTTATTATTATTATTATTTTTTTTTTTTTTGGGGGGGGGGGTTCCCATTATCCATATTACTTGAAACCCCAAGTACCCTCCTCCCCCCCCACCCCTCGAGGGGCTGTGCATATCTGCGTGATCTGCACGGGCTGCACATACCTTATGTCAGACGTATTTGTATGTCGAAATGCCTGCATTCAGACAAAAGCGAGTGAGATGTCGATATCTACCTGATCCAACGGGAATCAAATGTCCCGTTCTTTTCATGATTAACTTGGAGAAGATTTTGTTTACCCCTTAAGCTTCCTTCGGCATTCGGACATTTTCCTCTGACGATTCTGACGATTTTATGCTTTGGTATCTCCTAAGGGACCCTACATCTTTAGGTTCCTCTTGTCCAGTCGAGACCATGGGTTTAGCAGTCATTACGTCGACACTTTGAGGAGTGTAAAAAATCGTAGCTCCAGCAAGAATTAACTTTACTTCACTCTCCATATCATGAAACTCCCAGAGTGACTTGTGCTGTGCTATATTTTCAGTGGATGATAATAGCGAGACTTTCTCCGTAGGCCGATTTCTGTCGTTGCGATCAAAAGACTACTGACTTTAAAAGAACAACAAGCATTCATCTTGTTTTATCCACAAAAAACGAAGAGTCGTGTTTACCGATCGAAGTGTAGAATTGGATAAGGACTTGTTATCAAAATAAAAATAATTTAATTATACAATTTGCAGGTCGCAAAGACACTGGATTCAGTACTGATGCAAATATTGCGTTAAAATCTGGCGCTAATCATATTCGAAGCTTCAGTTCCTTGAAACGTACTATTCGGGCACAAAATACATAGAACTTTGTACATAACTTAGAAAGGCAATGCTATGTTTTATCTGTCTTACGGTATACCATAAAATTGTTTAAAATCCTCAGTATTACCTTCAATGTTGATATCTATTGGCCGTATACAATTCTCCCCAATAATTTCTTATGCTTTATAGTTTTCTCCTTAAAAGGACATGAATTGGAAAAAATATCGGCAATTTGAGACAAAAAGGAAACAACAACACACCAACAAACAACAACGACAACATCATCGCACTCGACAAATACTTATAATTTAATTGTTGCGCTGTTTCCTTCAGATCACGGAAAGAAATAAACCAAACAATATTGAATCGTTGTTACGTAAAATAATTGAACTGAGAATGCTTTCCTTTATACGACCGGTTTTTGTGGATGATCGAATGATCAACAGTAAACACAGAACTAAACCATCTAGCATGTTGTAATCAAGAGCGTGTAGAGATCACGCTAAGGTTCCAGAAATGGCGAAGGGAAAAAATCTAATATTGCCTTTACCTTTTTAAATAGTTCACCACATGACTAGTTTCTTTGCATAGATTGTTTGACGGAATTCTCACAAGAGCGTCAAACATGCATTGAAAACGATAATTTCATTCGCTGTTTACTACCTGTGTCACGCAATTGCTGTCACGCAAAAACGGCAGATTATCGGCAAAATTAGTGATAAATACAGGCCAAAGCGGGCCACTAAAAACCTTTTCCCCAGAGATTTTTTTGGATATCCTATTAGATAAGTGTCTAGTTAACCCACAAAAATTGTTTTTACGATATTTTAAGTTATCGCACATAGAAAAAAATGGCAGAGTTTTACTGCATAATTTCGCTCGCTACTCATTTGCAAATTTTGCCTTTGGATTTATCCCCGTTTCAGGCTAAAATTAATCTCGATTTGTTTTATTTTTCGCTCAGTCATACAATAAAGACCTAATAACATTATAAATTATATTAAATGATCAATAAACAGCTGCTGTATAACGCGCGAGGCGATCAAACTTTCAAAAAAATCAGTCAAACCGGAAGTGGATTTTGAGCCCAATTGGGGCGAAATCTTTTTTGACATATTTCTACGAAAGGAAGCTGTATTAGGAAAAACTAACTACGGTCCGTTTGGTTTCTCACCAGGACCTATCTATGGGAAAAATATGAGCGAAATCGTTTATTCCATTTGTTCCGCTGTCTGGTTGATAATTCTAGAAAGTCGCACTTAAGCACGTGGACATTCTTTATCTGTTGGCATTGATTTTAATTTTCAGATCTATAAGCCCTTTCAGTATTAGGGTTTTTCCTATTCCGGTCACGTGACTTGTCAAATATGGCGGTGATTTGAAACTCTTAAAGGACTTCTCAATGGAACAAAGTTGTGCAAAAATCTTGTCTTTAGGAGGTTTGGTTTCCAAAAAAATGACCGTCGGAAATCTTTCTTAGCAACAAACTGGTAGTTAAGAAGGACCTCCCTTAAGAGTACGAGAATACAAAGCCCTTATAAAGGGTAAGTCTAGTGCGCGAACACGCTAGCGAGCGCAGTATTTTTCTTCCCTGAATTTCATTGTGCAAAGACGCTTACAATTCTATATTATAATGCTGGTGTTAGAGTCTTGCTCGAGTGCTGATTCCATCTAACCTTTTTGTTTCCATTCACTCGGCATTTGCTTTGAGAAGAAGTTTTCAGTGAATTTCAAAATCAGTTGAGTGTTTGTTACCTAACAGTATGATAACAGATTTCTATGATTTTCATCACTTTTTCCGCCAAGCGCGTAAATCACACTCCGCCAAGTTAGCAAAAAGAAAATGTACACTAAATTCCGTCCAGTTGTGCAAATTATGCTCCAGTTCACTGCAAAAAGTTTACCCTGTTTTGACATTTTTTGAGGACCTGTTAACCACACTCGTAATATATTTTTTTCTCGTCATGTCGACAATTAAGACATAATTAAGGCATTGGTTTGAGCGGGTGTTGAGAAAATCTTTTGTTCCATTGAAAGTGGCGTTTAGCAAGTGAAGGTGAGAAAACATTGTTACAATTTATTGTTGGATTAACATGATAAAATTCGCATCTGTTGTTTACATTATACGATATGTTTTATTTGTCAAGTTTTTAAAACTACAATATCTAGCGTTACTCGAAGCTTTTATTCATGTTTCTAAATTTACTGAGAGAATTTCTAAAGTTCGAAGTTTGCGCTCACCCCTGATAAGCTTTTTTACTTTGTAAAAATGGGACATTTTTTTTTCGGTCAATCTTTGAGAAATCAGACAATTAGAAGCCGTTGTGAAGGAGACAAAACAAAAAAAGGTTACACTGTGGCTTGCTCTCCAAACTAGTAAGTACTTCAGGCCGGGTACGTAATAAAAGATCGAACGGGTTTTTAAAAAGGTCTTATTTGTTATCAAAAAAGTGGTCTGTAAACAGGTTGCAAATAAGGGGGCCAAGCGCGTTTTCGCCGCCCACAGACTAGCTTTATTGCAGCTTATCATAAGAAAAAAGAGATATTTTCAACTTTTTTTAGAAATCCATACACTCAATTTTAAATCCATACAAACTCTTATAGTAGCCTTTGGTCATCTGTGAAACAATTCAATTGTTCGCTCTCAATTTTAATGATAGTTGACTCGGCCACAACCGAATCAACTATCATCTCCATTCAGCTCAGGAATTTCAAGCTCATAATTAAATTGTTAAATAGTGTGTCCCCTTCGGTACCTAAAAAATTGAAATCTATTACCCATGTTCACTCGGCACCCGTTATTAGCTACATAGTCAGAAGCGTTGATTCGAGAGTGAATCTGCGGCATTCAAAAAAGTCTGCGCTGCCCTGCCGAGCATCGCTGGTCGATTTTTCTTTCGCACTTTACGTTAATTGCTGGTTTGCAGCTGACGTCACAGCAGCCATGTTGGATGACAGGAACAAAGCGTTCTCCTCCGTTGGGAACTAAACTTTTTTGTTGTTCAAATTCTGCAAAAAACATGTTTTATTGTTATGTCATCCAACATGGCCGCCCTGTCACGTGGTTGCAAACCAAGAATTGTCGTTCAGACAACGAGGCCTGTTCACTGGCTAGAGAGACCTGCAAATTGAAAGAGACTGAGCGTCACTCTTTCTTTGTTACGACTCCTCGTACCCATTAAGTGGTTATTTACTACTGTTGTTTCATATTGACAGTTAAACAAAGGTGTTTCGCAAGGTGCGGTTTATCATTGCCCCGTTATCTAGGATTTAGTCTCGCCTACAAGTCGAGCTCCCAGAGCGTGAAGCGCGAGCAATTGCAACGAGTACTACCACCAAACCGGAAACGAGAAGCGAACGACTTTAATTTTAGAAGGTCTATCTTGGACTTAGACTAGCACTCCACTCTGTGATTCCACTCAGTTCATTTATTCATAAAGCAAGTGACTTTCGTCAAAACCCAAAAGACAACACATCGGTAAAATACGATGCTTAATAAACACTGAATAAATAATATTTACCCACTGACTCGTATAACACAGCAGAACAAAACCTCTAGATTTCGATGTCTTATGTTATTGCCGGTTACAAAATAACATGACAATCTCGAATACTAAACTGACAAGAAAATGCAAATAAGTTATCACACTTACACTATGCAAATTCTTAACACACGCGTTCAAACGAATCAAAAGGCATTAATTCATATACATCTTGGGTTCATTCACGCATTCACGCGTAGCATGCTAACCGTTAGACACGCAAACTAAAACACAGTGTTTATGATACTAAATGGGGTTTCTATTTTTAAGAACTTAATCATTTGTCGAGTGCAAATTACTAACGTTATGCGACGCTGTCTCAACCCGGGGGGTACTCTCCGAAAGTTTGGGAGGGGTGTGTTGAGCGCTTTCTAAAACCCTTACCCTACTTCAGATCAAAATATATGAGATTTTCCCTGCTCTTTTTCAGATCTGACCCCAAAATCGATACACTATTTCAGACGTTTCAGACCAGCCCTCATTTGTGTAAACATCTGATAAGAGCTTCGAACTCCTAACGTTTTTAGCTTGCAATTCTAAGGGACATAAATAATAACTATCATAAAAAAATCCTCTTCCAAAAGTTATACCTAATTGCTGGCCACAGTTAAGAAATTAGACAATACCCTTTCCAGACCAAAATGATCAAAGTCAGTGCCCTATTTCTGACGAATATAGCTAAAAAACCAAACCTTTGGCGCCGCAGATACCTATGTGTCTTACTCCCTGCCCCCCCCCCCCTCCCGCCCCCTCTCCGCCCACCCGTTCACCTCCCGGCAGGTTTCTCAGTGGGTCGGAACGATGTCATTAATATTCCCAAGCGAATATGAACAGAAAACAAACCGAAACGGACGAGGAATATGTGAAGACAGCAGCCATGCAGCCATGCAGTAATTTTAGTGAGTGTTGCTTGGTATTGATTTTATTCCTTCGAGCGAAAATATAAACGTTATTGAAATTAAAGATGAAATCATCGGTTAAACATCATCGTTGACCGTCCGTCTTATAGACAGTTTGGTTACAGTAAAACGACTGAAAAACGGCAGGGACCATCACCAGGTGTCCGTCTTATGGAAGTGTCCGTCTTATAGAGGTGTCCGTTAAGAGACCTTATCACGGTTTTCGACGCCATCTTCGGACGAGTAGGCAAAGCGGGTAGAAATTACAATGTTTGTATGTAAATCCGACGGCAAATATCTTTTACAAAAATTGAATTCTGGACAGATTATGAATTGTTTTAAGAATTACATAAATGTATCAGTCAAATCGTAGGTTCAACATCCCCCCCCCCCCCCCCCGGGCATACCTCGGGCATTTGACGCCTTTGTCGTCCCTGGGGGTGGGGAATTTGATCACTACACATATGGGGTAGGGAATTTGAACTCTAACCTCGATTTCGTACTACGTGTCCCAGTGAGTGAACGTGGGTTGATAAATCATGGCGAAGGCCGAAATAAGGTCCAAAATGACGAGTTTAACCCTTTTACGCTTTTTCGTCTAGTTATCGTTCGCCGGCGAACGATGACTTGACATACGCCCTATAAAAAATAATGCTCTTTCAAAAGAACTATGATATGGAAGAGACCATTTAAAATTAACTGATTGTGTTCAAACCAACTTTGTGATCTTGCATATTAGTGAAAAATGAAAAATAAAGGGTGAAAATCTGCCAACTTCAAAGTTGTCATAATTGCAAACAATTTTATCTATTTAACTGAAACTTCGTCAGTCATTTTTTTTCAGACTGTTATTACATATGTTAGCCCCAAAAAGCTCCTAGCACTTATTCTCTTGATTGTTTAACTACAAATAATTAACTTTCATAGGTTAAATATTACCAAAAATGTACATTTATGACGTCACAACTCCATAGGGGTTCATCTGTCAATCAAAATCTTATCAACAGCAGAAAGCACATTCTGTGCTCTTAAAAACCGTATACAGTTTACCATGCTTTCAACTGTTTGCTATGCTCCTAAAACCAGTGACAACAAACCTTCATAGAAAAGCCCACAACAAAAAAAAATCAAAGTCTCTTCGAGATATCGACGTTTTTGCATGAAGTATGAGTCGAAGGTTTATCCTGTGCATTGTTCTTCGAACTTATCATTACAGTTTCTTTGTAGTTTAGTTTAACAATTTCCTATCTTCGCGGAGAAAATGCAGCCATATAATTTTGTCAAAAATGGCTCGTCCGCGCCGGGTATTTCTTAGCCTGCGAACAGGCTTTCTGGAGAGCGCTCGGCCGGCGGGGCAAAAATGGAGGGGAAAGCCTGCACGCATCTCTGAGAATCGCAAATGCCGCCCACGAACACCCCGCAGATTGCTTAGCTTGTCAATTGTCACATCTAAACAAAAGCATTTAAACCGCACGCCGGAAATCAAATTTAAACTAAGGAAAACAAATAATGGTCATTCGCCCGCGAGCTAAAAATTACAGAACGTTTCTTCTGACAGCCAACGGCCAAGTTCCGAAGATGCAGTTCACAGTCCCAGAGTAGGATCTTGTGGCCCAGTGGAAAAACAAATGTTCGAACACCAGATGTAAGTGAGAATATCCTTCTCGCGCAGAATATCGCCTCGAAAAATTGGCAAGAACGAGCAATTGAAACCAGACACGTTCTATTTTGATTTTTGTCTCTACCGGAAACATCGACAACGTCACAAATAATTAACCGCTCCTAAGCTAAAAGAAGCCCCCATCTCTTGCATTTGTTTTAACTTCAATAATATCTTTGAAAAGAGCGAGTTTTTTGGTATGGTTTATTTTTGACGTTTGTAATTTTTAAACGATGTAAGTGCTAGTGATTATTTATTCATGTTTTAGTTACGCAATCCATTGTTTGTGCGACGCTTTTTATAGATCGCCTTTCAGACACACTTGCGTTGAGATAAGAAAGCTGACATGTCACTTTTAAAATTGTTATATAACGTTTGTAAATGTGACAAGTCACGTTTTTTCCACGAGATGGCAAGTGATCACCCACAGCGGAAAGTAATCCCTTGAGAAATTAAAACAGTCCCTTGAGAAATTAAAAAAGTCCCTTGAGAGTTTACAAATATGTGGTTCCAAATCTTGTCCACTAACCCCTATTCTACCATTTTAGCTTGTAAACAAGCAAAAACGTCGAAAAAACGGTTAAAGGGTTAAGGATTCATAAAGAAAAGATTGCCACTTTGTGACAACTTGGATAAAAATCGAAGGGTTACAAAGGCTTTTTTCTGTATTTTAGACTTGTCTGCAGACTTGGCGCGTGAATTAATTCGCGAAAAAAAGGCCTTTTTTAACGACCTGAAATGAATCTATGGTGGGGCATTTGAACGGCTTTTTGGCTCTGGGAGGGGGGAATTTGAACACAAATTTTTCAAAAATTCAAATGCCCGGGGTGTTGCCCGGGGGGGGGGGGATGTTGAATCTTCGATTTGACTGGTACATTCAGTTAAGATACTAGGCAAAAGTCTTATTCGCCTAGTTTGAAGGAGTAAGCTGGGCTATAAAGCGTTCAGTTACGTTTTCAATTTTTCCATACATTTGTCTGTATTTTTTTCCGCATGATGGACGCGGCTCGCGGGAAAAATTATAGACAAATGTATGGGAAATTAAAAACGTAACTGAACGCTTTCTAGCCCAGGTACATCCTTGAAACTGTGCGATTGGCACACATTCTGATTATTCGTTCGTTTGTGAACTTAAGACTAACCCATGAACCCTGCCTCTGCTTGGATATAACTTTAATTAGTCTGTATTGTTTTGGATCATCGAGGCGTAAATTTTCTAACTATAGGTGGATTTCCACTGTCGCGTTTTTGTTTACGCACGTTAACGCGCGTAAAAATTATAAACGTACGTAAAATGAAATTTTACGCGCGCGATTACGTGCGTCGAATTTTCGTTGTCCAATTTCCAATGCCACGTTTTTTTCCAGGTATTTACGCACGTGACGCGCACGTTTACGCGCGTAGCGATTTTGGGGGTTTTGAAAAAAGTTGAACCGAGTTCAACTTTTTTCGCGGCTGTCTGCGGTTACGCAACGATTTACCCAATCATACTTTTGGATTTCGTCACATGACACCACTTACCATGTGGAAAACCATTTTGTTTTAAATCGCCCATCGATTTACTTGGGTAAACATTCAGATGTAAAAACACTTCTCATCGAGAAAGTCTTAACATTTCAAGAAATAATCTATAGAACTGGCTACAGAACCAAATTACACGAACGCAGTAGTGAAAGAAAACGCCTGGCGTCAGGTCACGTAGGCTTTGAACCGGGAATCCGGGAAGGTCGCCTCAAATCCTTGATGGTGTCTTTCGGAAGTATTTATAAAATGCCTCTTGGTCATATTCACGCATTTCTTTTTCTAGCGTGTGGTACAAAGTGTTTTCATGGCAGCCATGTTGGAAGAGTAAAATTATAAACAACAAGATATTTGCATAAAAATGTTAATGATTTTTTCCCAAAGGAAAAACAATTTATTGTTTCACTTCTCCAATATGGCCGACAATCACGCACTCTATTCACCAACTTGATAATTCAGTATGGCGGGCATTTACGCACGTTCAACGCGCGTAAAAAGGAAATGCTTTTTATTACTTTTTACGCGACAGTGGAAATTTGCCTACGTATCTTTTTTTACGCACGTTTTACGTACGTAAATATTTACGCGTCAGTGGAAATCCACCTTATAGCTAGGGTGAACAGAGAAGCAGTCACATTACCGAAAAAGTAACTATAGTTAACGCCGTCTTAACTATAGTTAGCAGTCCAGATGTGACCGCAGCCATTGTGAAATGTAAAGGTTAGGATATTTCCACCGTTATTATTTCCAAATAGTAAATGATGAATGCGATATTTCATTGTGGGTTAAAAACTGACTTATGTGTCCCTTCTTGGGACACCGATAGATTGTGTTGTGGCAGCAACATGGAAGGTGTATCATTTTTTTTTTCAGGTTACATTTCAGTAAAGGGGTTCTCGACACGTCAGATAACAGTTGGTCTAAACATCGCGATGTCTTCCAAGAACGCTGTCACCATTGGAAGTCTTATTGAAAAAGACTTGAAGGAAGCCTATTTTTTACTGCAGCATCCGTCTTCGTATAGCAAAGGATACAGATTCTTGAACGATAAAAAATACCGACTTTTCGATTATCCACCATGTTCACCGAGGGTCAGTCGGATTCTGTCGCCATTTCATCATCTTCCCGCAGCCGGGAATGAAATTCCAATTATTTTGGAGTGCACACCAGAATCGTACTTGCAACAGCACTGGAAACAATGGCTTCCCGCTTTCCCTCCCGCCGTTATCAAGCCATCGGACGAAGGACTGCAGGATGATATTCCACTCGTGACAACAGCGGCATTCCAAGGCATCCCAAAGCACAAGCACAGTGTAGATCCAGATATTTTGTACAAAGTACAACTCAAGAGCTCGATACTTGACATCAAAGCGCCAACGCCAAGACACATGGACGAAAATGCCATTTCTTATCCTTGCATGGTTAAAGTTGACATGGGTTATGGTGGACTTGGAAACAGTCTTGTTAAGAATGAGGGCGAGTTGTCTGCCATTTTGCGACAAATCAGAGAAGTGCACGGCTGGAAGGGAGGGATTGTGTTCCAAGAATTTATCCCCGGGGTCAAAGAAGTGCCCAATTGTTACTTTCACCTGCACAAATCGGGGGAAATCTTCTGGATCGGCACAATGACCGGTACCACAGCCAGTTTTACTGAACAGTATAGTCTTAGCTCCATAGAAGCGGACTGGGGAAGACAAGAGGAGTATGAACACCTTTTGTACCAAGAGTTCACCCTACCAATTAAAAATTATCTTCAAGAGCGAGGCTACTTTGGCTTGGTCAATTTTGAGGTCTTGATTTCAGATCGCGGGAATTACCTGGTCGATTTGAACCCGAGAATTGGTGGTGGTACCGCACATATGTTACTGGCTCGCTACATGGCTTTAGATTTTGGCTTGAAGCATTCAAAACTGTTTTATTTCAACAAGCACAAGACGTCAGCTAAGAAGTTGGTTGAGAAGGCAAATGGCATCAACAAAAATGGAGAAGGAATAGTTATTGTTCTGTCTGCCGCTGATGAGGACGAAGGATGCACATCGACAACAACAACGACAAACAACAATGCGATTCTTTCTTGTCTATTTTTGCCAAGACACCAGAAATGGTGCAAACTCTCTTTCACAGCCTGGACAACTGATATTGAAATCAACCCACCAGATACGTTAACAGTCCTTTTTTTTTTAAATAATGTGGTGGTCAGTTTTCTATTTAGAAAGATATAGAGGATATTACTTGGTTGCGCGGAGATATGAAGTTTATCTTCGAGTGTTCCAAGCAACCATGTAATATTCTGTTTATTATATAAACCTACTCTGATTACGATGTTTTTGACGATTTTCCGAAGATTGCCGACCATTTTCCGAAGATTTCCGAAGATTTGCAAAATGTTGTCCGAAGGTCACACGAATATTTCCGAACATTTTCCGAACTTTTCCGAAAATGTCCGAAGATATCCGAAGATTGCCAAGGAAGATCCGAAGATGTTTCGACTTAATATCGATTTACTTTGACTCATTCAGCATTAAAAAAAAGGGCAAACTTGTCAGAAAATGTTTCGAAATTGATATCTTAACATGTGAAAATAACATGTTATTTTCACGTGTGAAGATATGATTTTTCGGCGTGAAAGATTTTCTGGTATTTCACTGATGTTTATATAATAAAAAGAGTTATTTCGCTTTTCATGTTATCAACAATAATTTTAATTATTAAAATTAATAAAACAGCCAACATAACGTCAAACAGCATAAACAGCCAATTTACATGAAATATTAAATTCTATAAAATAGTTATACATCAAAGATATATACAATAAAATATTATAAACACATCCTTATTCTATGAGGCTTACCGGCAGATGCACCATATAGAGCGTTTTCACATGACGTCACGGCGGCCATATTGGTGTTCCAAAACAATGAACCGGCGGCCATGTTGGTGTACCAAGCCAATCCTGTGGGATTTCAAGTCTTTCCTTATGTAAACACTTCCTTTTGTTCCAATAAATTTGCATAGATGTCGGCCACGTGAGTGAAAACGCTCTATATCAAGTTCATTGATAGACTTTCTCAGTTGTTCGCTTCTCATTTTCAGTTTGGTGTTTGTAGACCCTGATGCAAAGTCTAGTTAATTGTCAGTCAATTATATTGTTCTATTTTCTCAGGTCTACTCAGGATGAGAGATCTTATTTTTTGTTTTGTTTTATTCTTTGTAACGTAACCTGTGACTTGACATATAGTGCAAGAGCTGGCTTACCACTGAGAGAAAAAAAAAATATTGACAACACACTCTACTTTTTAACTTAATTTGTTACACATTTGCTATGCCAGTCAATCAGGTTTTTTATTATTATTTATAGCATCTGGTTTGAAAAAAAAAAAACAACAACAACAAAAAACAACTGTCAGTATCTGGATTGTGTTGGTGGAGCTGACATGGTAAAAAAATCTAAATTCATAATGTCTACCCCACCACAGTCTAAAATGAGATTTGTTTACCCTTGGTAACTGATTTAGCACAAATACAGATGAAACTGAGCATTAAAACATTATAAACAAACATTACAGATCAAACTTAACAAGGATAAAAAAGAATCCCAACTGACAGGAGGCAAACCAGTTGGTTATTTACAAGTATGGCAGAGGAGTTGAACTCAGGTCTCCTGAGTACAAACATCCTGTGACATTTACATTATAAAAAACTGGGTAATGAACAGGTTAGCCATAGTCCTCCTAAATCTCCTCAACATGTCAAGCATGATCATCAGACACAGTTCAAAGTCTGGTTTTAGTGAAAGATAAACTTTGGATATTAAGGGCCAATTATTTAACCTTGTAAGCCCCAATATGAACACACAAATTCTCCTTACTAACTGCTATACTTTTCTTGTAGAGTTAGTTCTGAGAATTTGGTGCAAAATCAAGACAATTTTTTTCTTGTTGATTGACAGCTTTATTCTCATCACATGTCTGCTTGATATTCTATTGGTATTGCAAAGAGAAAATCATTGTAGGTCACTCTTGCCAGGGGCATAAAAGAGGCCCTACCAGGGTAAATTCCGACAAGCGACACAGCCCAGAAAGTAGTGACGACACATAAAATAAAATCGCGACAAACGACAACCCTTATGGAAAAACTTAAATTCCCACAAGGACAAGCAATTTTCCTTCATTTCATCTACGGACAGCGACGTGAAGCGCAATAAAACAGCGACACAGGTCATTTTCAAATCAAGACAAGCGACGCGGGATCCCCCTCTCGCAGGGCCTCATAAAAGGTTAAACAAATTTAAAGCGACACTAAATCAGGCCGAGTTTTTCAAGATTTGTGGACTTGAAAAACACCTAAAATTTATTGCTCCCTTCTTTCTTCAACAACAGTTTACTTTATATCTCCATCTTGATGTACTAGGTGCATTTCATGTACGAGAAGACATATTTGTCAATTTAAGTACTAAGACTAGCTGTGGCAAAGAAAGTTGTGTTCTAAACTGAATATAGCCTATGGTTCCAATAATTTATTATTTAAACAAGGTTTATCTTAAGTCCTGTCAAAAAGTCTAACCATGGACAAAAAAGTTAGACCTGCTCCTGAGTAGGTTATATTATGCTAAACCATTCATTTTCACTGATTGTTGCCTGTTGGAGTTAACTTATCCTTGAACTATTTTTCATTTGCCATAAAAACCTGACCATTTCTTGAACATATTTTCACACATCTCTGTACTACATTATGTATGCAGTACTACAGAAACATAACTAGAGTAGTGAGTGATTAAACAAGACCAACACTACTCAGTATTGTCTCAGTGATACTTTATACTGTTTTAGCATTCACTATTTGCCCACACAAAAAAATAATAATTTTGGGGGGGGGGGGGGGGGAGGTGGGGAGGGACACTTACTCAAGGAGAGAAACTTATTTGAGCTTATTTGGGCTTTCATTTGGGGGTGGGGAATAACCATAATTTTATACTAGTACTCGTAGTGTTATGTAACCTCTATGTTATACACCACCCCCCCCCCCAACTGAAATACAGTTTTGTATTGGATAAGAATGTGTCACATGACTCCCTAGGATGAACAAACCTCACTAACTCCCTAGCACGATAATTTGCATAGCTTCTCCTTACTGTTCTATTGTTTTTATTCCCTCTTTGTACATAATTAGGTCATTCCCTAGAAATTTTTTTCAGCTCAGTGTTGTTGTCAGTTTCACATATGCCTTGGGTTAATACAGTGTTCTTCGTGTAGTCAGGGGTTTGTCCTAACTTACAGGCGTAGTGCGACAACCTGAACCTTGGACTTGCACATGGAGTAGGTTAGAGTGTATTATGAAGGTGTCCATTTTACAGGGGGAAGAGTTTGAATAAACTTTGGTCTCTTTTGGACTGAGTCAACTGCACCTAATAGGGAGGTGCCTATATTATTATTACTGTCAATTGCAACTCATAACAACTCAGTGGAATCCTGATTTCTAAAACTTCCAGAGGAAAGGGCTGAGAAATTGGAGGGTAGAATTGCAGTGTTCAACTAAGTGAAGCCAATCCAAAGGAAACAAGATTTGGTTCAAGTTATCAGAGGGTCGGGAAACCAAGTGATTGAGAAATCAGGATTCAAGTGTACCTTATTGTTACTTATTTTCGCAGGAACTTAATTTCACGAAGATTGAACAGGAATATTTCATGGGACTTTATTTTTTCGTGAGTTGGCCAAAAATGTGTAATTAACATAAAAAATACAACAAAAAACTTTTAAAATAATTTTTTGCGGGTCTTTTTTTCTCTTTTTTTAAATTGGGAAAATCGCGAAAATTAAGTCCTGCTAAAATAAGTAACAATAAGGTTATTGCACCAAGTTGTACCATAACAAGCAACAACTGTGTAAATTTGAAATGGAATACCGTAGAATTCTGGTTATAAGCCCTGGGCTTATACAACTTCGTAAGGTTTCATGGGTGGGCTTATAAGCGAGGGGCTTATATCCGGGAGGGCTTATAAGCGGAATGAAAAAACGTTTCGAAACGAGCCTCGGGAGTGTTGATCGAAATACGTTTTTAAGTTAAAAACACACAAAAAGCAACATTTAGCCCAGTTCAGTACTGTCATCCGGTAGATGGGGGCTTATATCCGGGGGGGGCTTATATAATTGGATGTATTTTTTTGTTTCCAGGTTGATGGGCCGAAAACCGGGGGGCTTATAAGCGGGGGGGCTTATAACCGGAATTTTACGGTACTCTATAAGATAAGACAAGCATCCATGTTCCGTTGTTACCTTGTGGATGCCCCACAAGATTACTTACAGTTCTTGATTAGACTGAAGAATGACAAAACTTATCAGATAAAGGAGAGGTCATTGGAGTGCCTTCTTCATCTTCACCAAGGGCAGCTTTTGAACAATCAACTTTATGCCCATCAATACTGTCCGGCGTAAAGTGATTGTCACATTTTGGGCACTGCTGAGGTCTTTCAGGTCCACATGTTGCGTAGATATCAAACATGTAGATGGCTGATGCGATGATATTCTTCCCGATAAACACAGACACATCTTGATTATAGCGTGTCCATAGAATGGTTCTGATTGTTCCTAACGGCACATTAACCAGAACTATGTACGATACCGAGTACATAATTTGAAAATTGGCAGAGCGCACCTGGCCTTTCACAATGGCACTTAAATTCAAGAGTGCTAGGGTAGGCAGGAAAAAGTTAATGCACGCAAATGCAATTATGGCATTTTCCAGTCCAATTGGAAGATTCAGTTCCATGTCATCCATAAATAAGATTTCCAAGATGTCTATACTGTCCAGTAGATCTAGTGTGACCCCAGCAGATAGCTTATCGATGTAGACTCTCCGCTTGGAATAGGGCTTAGCATCATGGTGTGAATTCACCAGCAGTAGAAACAACATTGGAGTAATGCACAGAGCTACTTTAAGAATATTCTGCCCGAAAACTTTAGCATCTCCGAGCTGATCGGCAAATCGTTTGAAAATCACAGCCACCTCTGGTACCAGTGTTATGGCGACATAAGCCAGCCAGGCTATAAAAACATAAGCGATTTCGTCAGCACCGTCATCATCAAATCGAACCTCGGAATGTTGGTGTTTTCCATCGGTTTTCTCCTTTCCTCGTCGCCTCTTTCGCAACTTTGAAAGAAATTTTCTTTTGGCCATGAACATTACGCTTATCCAGATAGCGACGACGATTATATCGGTTGCAATGAATCCAAGGGACCTCATCTCATGGTGTTCGACAAGATAGAAGTCCAATATGCCGCCTTGGAGGATCAGTAAAAGAATGCACGCTGCTTTGCCAACAACTTCGAGGTTCAAACAGCACACCATGACGTCGAAATATTCTTAAAAGAATGAAGGATGCACTGCACTTGGTGTGAATCGAATAAACAACTGAAAGAGCAATCGAAATAAGCTTAAGTTTTTAAAATTGATCATTTGATCGATCAGCAATCTTCGAATTGAAGTCAATGATCGCACGTTTGAAGACCTATATAAATCAAAGGAAAACAGTTCGTACCCTTTCGTATCTCACCTGAACTGCCTGATGCAACTTGTAACAGATTATCAGCAAGCTCTCCGAGAATTATAAGGGATGGTCCCCGCTTTTACTTTCAAAACCGCCATATTGGATTTCGGAGATTTATTTACAAGGCGTGATCTCTAGTACCCAGATTCTTCGTACCGCTCGGGCGGTCCGCAGGGCGTGCAAATTTCGCTTCTTTGGGGGGTTTTGATTTGCATAAAAATAATATGCGATAGAATTTTTTTTCCAAATTAAAAGTCTTGCACTTAGACTCGTTTGATGGCTTACCAACCTGTCTCCGACGAAGATACGTAATTGGGAGACAAGACAGGGGAAAAGAATGATACCGAATTAATCTAAAATTATTCATATCTGTTTAACTCTAACATGTTTTTTTTTTTTTTTTAATCTGGACCAATAATTTGATTTCAAAAGTAACTCTATGTCAGTGCATTTTAAAAGGTTTTGCTTTTACCCGTGACTGTGATCTGTCTTCATCCTTGACCCCTCCATGCCCTCAATCTAACTTACCTGTTTTTAATGAGATCCTGCTCCCCTATTTTCCTCCTCTCACTCCTCATTCCCCTGCCCTTCCCAATTCCCCCGTACCCGGTACGCCGCACCCCCGCAGTGCCTAACCACTTACGCCTCCTCCTCCTTCTCCTCCACCTCCCCTTCCCCTACCCTCCCAACGCACTATACAAAATACTTAGTGGGAAAGGAACATAAATCAGAGAGATCTGAAGGCAAATCGTGACCTTAAGAACTATTGTGAACGGGGCGGCTAAACGGGCCACTAGATACTCGGCATCGGCTGTTATAATATATAACAGCCCACAGCGACAAACCGATTTTTGATATGCTGTTGAATATTTTACAGACCTAGATCAATATATATTGCAAATCGTAATATTACCATAAACGATCTTTTCTTATATACAGGATATGGTATTTTTCATCGCAGTTCTTTATTAAAAAGGAAATAGAAAACCCCACAGGCTTCCCAAGCTCAAAAGTCGTCTTTTTGATGTGTTTTTAGAGCCCTTCGGGCGGCCGACTCTACATACGTGGTGTATGCGACAGCTTGTGTATATAGAGAAATGTATGGGAAAATCACGGATTCTCTAAAATCGGGTAAATAACTATGTATTTTGAAATAAAGTTTATCTACCTCAAATGTGTCGCTTACTTGTGTCTTGTGCCGAATTTGAAGCCATTCCGACGCCATTTAGCGAAGTTATACGTGGTGTATGCGATAGCTTGTGTATAGAGAAATGTATGGGAAAATCACGGATTCTCTAAAATCGGGTAAATAACTATCTATTTTGAAATAAAGTTTACCTACCTCAAATATGTCGCTTACTTGTGTCTTGTGCCGAATTTGAAGCCATTCCGACGCCATTTAGCGAAGTTGTACGAAGTTGTTGTCTCCCCCTTCTAAAAAGAAGGAAAGGCAGACCACTCCATCGATCGCTGGCCAGAGCTCACTCCACAAATCGCTCTCTCCTCAAAAGAAAAAGTCCCGAATCGCAATAAAACTAACAGTTCCATAAAGCCCATGGAGTGGTCTACCTTTCCTTCTTTTTAGAAGGGGAGACAACGACTTCGTATAACTTCGCTAAATGGGGTCGGAATGGCTTCGAATTCGGCACAAGACACAAGTAAGCGACACATTTGAGGTAGATAAACTTTATTTCAAAATACATAGGTATTTACCCGATTTTAGAGAATCCGTGATTTTCCCATACATTTCTCTATATACACAAGCTGTCGCATACACCACGTATGTAGAGTCGGCCGCCCGAAGGGCTCTAAAAACACATCAAAAAGACGACTTTTGAGCTTGGGAAGCCTGTGGACACACAAGGTATGGCGGTAATGGCGCTAAAGTTTACTAAGATAAAATTTTCGCTTGTTTAAATTTTTGTTTTTAACAAAACAGAACATTCGCTTTTTTCCCGAGAAAACTGAAAAAAAAATGAAAATGTGAACCGCTCTGAAACGTCATTCTGACCAGCAGCGCGGGGGAGATAAGAAGTTCGTTTTTTATTCTCCAAATTACGTACACGCTACTCTCTTTGATTTCGTCCGATACGGGATTGAAAAAAAAAAAAATAAACGTGCCAT